>NC_092718.1:105194983-105456297 GCF_047496885.1 Scyliorhinus torazame | reverse complement strand
GTTGTGTTGTGGGGGGAGGTGTTGTGTTGGGGGGGGGAGGTGTTGTGTTGGGGGGGGGGAGGTGTTGTGTTGGGGGGGGGGGAGGTGTTGTGTTGGGGGGGGGGGGGAGGTGTTGTGTTGGGGGGGGGGGAGGTGTTGTGTTGGGGGGGGAGGTGTTGTGTTGGGGGGGAGGTGTTGTGTGGGGGGGGAGGTGTTGTGTGGGGGGGGGGAGGTGTTGTGTTGGGGGGGAGGTGTTGTGTTGGGGGGGGGAGGTGTTGTGTTGGGGGGGGGGGGAGGTGTTGTGTTGGGGGGGGAGGTGTTGTGTTGGGGGGGGGAGGTGTGTTGGGGGGGGGGGGAGGTGTTGTGTTGGGGGGGGGGGGAGGTGTTGTGTTGGGGGGGGGGGAGGTGTTGTGTTGGGGGGGGGGAGGTGTTGTGTTGGGGGGGGGGAGGTGTTTGTGTTGGGGGGGGAGGTGTTGTGTTGGGGGGGGGGAGGTGTTGTGTTGGGGGGGGGAGGTGTTGTGTTGGGGGGGGGAGGTGTTGTGTTGGGGGGGGGAGGTGTTGTGTTGGGGGGGGGAGGTGTTGTGTTGGGGGGGAGGTGTTGTGTTGGGGTAGGTGTTGGGGGGGAGGGGAGGTGTTGTGTTGGGGGGGGGAGGTGTTGTGTTGGGGGGGGAGGTGTTGTGTTGGGGGGGAGGTGTTGTGTTGGGGGGGGGAGGTGTTGTGTTGGGGGGGGGAGGGTGTTGTGTGGGGGGGGAGGTGTTGTGTGGGGGGGAGGGGGAGGTGTGGGGGGGGAGGGGAGGTGTGGTGTGGGGGGGGAGGTGTGGTGTGGGGGGGGGGAGGGGAGGTGTGGTGTTGGGGGGGAGGTGTGGTGTTGGGGGGGGAGGGGAGGTGTTGTGGGGGGAGGGGAGGTGTGGTGTTGGGGGGGAGGGGAGTGTGGTGTTGGGGGGGGAGGGGAGGTGTGGTGTTGGGGGGGAGGGGAGGTGTGGTGTTGGGGGGGAGGGGAGGTGTGGTGTTGGGGGGGAGGGGAGGTGTGGTGTTGGGGGGGAGGGGAGGTGTGGTGTTGGGGGGGAGGGGAGGTGTGGTGTTGGGGGTGGGAGGTGTGGTGTTGGGGGGGGAGGGGAGGTGTGGTGTTGGGGGGAGGGGGAGGTGTGGTGTTGGGGGGGAGGGGAGGTGTGGTGTTGGGGGGGAGGGAGGTGTGTGGTGTTGGGGGGGAGGGGAGGTGTGGTGTTGGGGGGGAGGGGAGGTGTGGTGTTGGGGGGGGGAGGGGAGGTGTGGTGTTGGGGGGGAGGGGAGGTGTGGTGTTGGGGGGGAGGGGAGGTGTGGTGTTGGGGGGGAGGGGAGGTGTGGTGTTGGGGGGGGAGGGGGAGGTGTGGTGTTGGGGGGGAGGGGAGGGTGTGGTGTTGGGGGGGGAGGGGAGGTGTGGTGTTGGGGGGGGAGGGGAGGTGTGGTGTTGGGGGGGGAGGGGAGGTGTGGTGTTGGGGGGGGGAGGGGAGGTGTGGTGTTGGGGGGGGAGGGGAGGTGTGGTGTTGGGGGGGAGGGGAGGTGTGGTGTTGGGGGGGAGGGGAGGTGTGGTGTTGGGGGGGAGGGGAGGTGTGGTGTTGGGGGGAGGGGAGGTGTGGTGTTGGGGGGGAGGGGAGGTGTGGTGTTGGGGGGGAGGGGAGGTGTGGTGTTGGGGGGGGAGGGGAGGTGTGTGTTGGGGGGGGAGGGGAGGTGTGGTGTTGGGGGGGGAGGGGAGGTGTGGTGTTGGGGGGGAGGGGAGGTGTGGTGTTGGGGGGGAGGGGAGGTGTGGTGTTGGGGGGGAGGGGAGGTGTGGTGTTGGGGGGGAGGGGAGGTGTGGTGTTGGGGGGGAGGGGAGTGTGGTGTTGGGGGGGAGGTGTGGTTGTTGGGGGGGAGGTGTGGTGTTGGGGGGGAGGTGTGGTGTTGGGGGGGGGGGAGGTGTTGTGTTGGGGGGGAGGGGAGGTGTTGTGTTGGGGGGGGAGGGGAGGTGTTGTGTTGGGGGGGGGGGGGAGGTGTTGTGTTGGGGGGGGGGGAGGTGTTGTGTTGGGGGGGGAGGGGTGGTGTTGTGTTGGGGGGGGGAGGGGTGGGGGGAGGTGTTGGTGTTGGGGGGGAGGGGAGGTGTTGTGTTGTGTTGTGTTGGGGGGGGAGGTGTTGTGGGTTGTGTTGGGTTGGGGGGAGGGGAGGTGTTGTGTTGTGTTGGGGGGAGGGGAGGTGTTGTGTTGGGGGGGGGAGGTGTTGTGTTGGGGGGGGGAGGTGTTGTGTTGGGGGGGGGGGTGGTGTGTTGTGTTGTGTTGGGGGGGGGGGAGGGTGTTGTGTTGTGTTGGGGGGGAGGGGAGGTGTTGTGTTGGGGGGGAGGTGTTGTGTTGGGGGGGGGGAGGTGTTGTGTTGGGGGGGGGGAGGTGTTGTGTTGGGGGGGGGGAGGTGTTGTGTGGGGGGGGGGAGGTGTTGTGTTGGGGGGGGGGGAGGTGTTGTGTTGGGGGGGGGAGGTGTTGTGTTGGGTGGGGGGGAGGTGTTGTGTTGGGGGGGGGAGTTGTGTTGGGGGGGGGGAGGTGTTGTGTTGGGGGGGGGGGAGGTGTTGTGTTGGGGGAGGGGAGGTGTTGTGTTGGTGTGTGTTGTGGGGGGGGGAGGTGTTGTGTTGTGTGGGGGGGGGGGAGGTGTTGTGTTGGGGGGGGGGGAGGTGTTGTGTTGGGGGGGGGAGGTGTTGTGTTGGGGGGGGGAGGTGTTGTTTTGGGGGGGGAGGTGTTGTTTTGGGGGGGAGGTGTTGTTTTGGGGGGGGGAGGTGTTGTTTTGGGGGGGGGGGAGGTGTTGTTGGGGGGGAGGTGTTGTTTGGGGGGGGAGGTGTTGTGTGGGGGGGGGAGGTGTTGTGTGGGGGGGGGAGGTGTTGTGTGGGGGGGGAGGGGAGGGTGTTGTGTTGGGGGGGAGGGGAGGTGTTGTGTTGGGGGGGAGGGGAGGTGTTGTGTTGGGGGGGAGGGGAGGTGTTGTGTTGGGGGGGAGGGGAGGTGTTGTGGGGGGGGGGAGGGGAGGTGGGGGGGGGAGGGGAGGTGGGGGGGAGGGGAGGTGTTGTGGGGGGGGGGAGGGGAGGTGTTGTGGGGGGGGGGAGGGGAGGTGTTGTGGGGGGGGGGGAGGGGAGGTGTTGTGGGGGGGGAGGGGAGGGTGTTGTGGGGGGGGGAGGGGAGGTGTTGTGTGGGGGGGGGAGGGGAGGTGTTGTGGGGGGGGGGAGGGGAGGTGTTGTGGGGGGGGGAGGGGAGGTGTTGTGGGGGGGGGAGGGGAGGTGTTGTGGGGGGGGGGGAGGGGAGGTGTTGTGTTGGGGGGGAGGGGAGGTGTTGGGGGGGAGGGGAGGTGTTGTGTTGGGGGGGAGGGGAGGTGTTGTGGGGGGGGGAGGGGAGGTGTTGTGGGGGGGGGAGGGGAGGTGTTGTGGGGGGGGGGAGGGGAGGTGTTGTGGGGGGGAGGGGAGGTGTTGTGTTGGGGGGGAGGGGAGGTGTTGTGTTGGGGGGGAGGGGAGGTGTTGTGTTGGGGGGGAGGGGAGGTGTTGTGTTGGGGGGGGAGGGGAGGTGTTGTGTTGGGGGGGAGGGGAGGTGTTGTGTTGGGGGGGAGGGGAGGTGTTGTGTTGGGGGGGAGGGGAGGTGTTGTGTTGGGGGGAGGGGAGGTGTTGTGTTGGGGGGGGAGGGGGAGGTGTTGTGTTGGGGGGGAGGGGAGGTGTTGTGTTGGGGGGGAGGGGGAGGTGTTGTGTTGGGGGGGAGGGGAGGTGTTGTGTTGGGGGGGGAGGGGAGGTGTTGTGTTGGGGGGGGGAGGGGAGGTGTTGTGTTGGGGGGGGAGGGGAGGTGTTGTGTTGGGGGGGGGAGGGGAGGTGTTCTGTTGGGGGTGGGGGGGGGGGTGACTCTGTTAAATTGGGGTGCCCGCCGCTCGGCCTGTGTCCTGAATTCACTCACCTCTCCCCGGCCCCAGAGCGAGGGTTGGAGCCGCCGCCGTGAATGGGGCTGTTTCCGGGAGGTTGAGTCTCCGAATCTTCAGCCCCTTTCTCCCGAGCGGCCTGAGCTCAGCTTCCGCGTCTAAATTGCCGCAGAAACGCCCCAACCCGCGTCTGCGGAACTGACTGACTGTGAAACCATCGCAACCACTGCACAGGGAGAGAGAGAGACAGAGACAGCCGGAGGAGGAGGAGGGACATAGGGGAGGGGATTGGGGTAGGGTGAGGAATGGGCAGGGGGGAGGAATGGGCAGGGGGGAGGAATGGACAGGGGGTAGGGGGGGGAGGAATGGACAGGGGGTAGGGGGGAGGAATGGACAGGGGTAGGGGGGAGGAATGGACAGGGGGTAGGGGGGAGGAATGGACAGGGGGTAGGGGGGAGGAATGGACAGGGGGTAGGGGGGGAGGAATGGACAGGGGGTAGGGGGGGAGGAATGGACAGGGGGTAGGGGGGGAGGAATGGACAGGGGGTAGGGGGGGAGGAATGGACAGGGGGCAGGGGGCAGGGGGGAGGAATGGACAGGGGGTAGGGGGGGAGGAATGGACAGGGGGTAGGGGGGGAGGAATGGACAGGGGGGTAGGGGGGGAGGAATGGACAGGGGGCAGGAGGGGGCAGGGGGGAGGAATGGACAGGGGGTAGGGGGGGAGGAATGGACAGGGGGGGCAGGGGGGCAGGGGGGGAGGAATGGGCAGGGGGGAGGAATGGACAGGGGGCAGGGGGCAGGGGGGGAGGAATGGACAGGGGGACAGGGGGAGGAATGGACAGGGGGCAGGGGGCAGGGGGGGAGGAATGGACAGGGGGACAGGGGAGGAATGGACAGGGGGCAGGGGGCAGGGGGGGAGGAATGGACAGGGGGACAGGGCGAGGAATGGACAGGGGAGGAATGGACAGGGGGCAGGGGGAGGAATGGGCAGGGGGAGGAATGGACAGGGGGCAGGGGGGAGGAATGGACAGGAGGTAGGGGGGGCAGGGGGGAGGAATGGACAGGGGGGCAGGGGGGAGGAATGGACAGGGGGGCAGGGGGGAGGAATGGACAGGGGGGCAGGGGGGAGGAATGGGACAGGGGGTAGGGGGGAGGAATGGACAGGGGGTAGGGGGGAGGAATGGACAGGGGGTAGGGGGGAGGAATGGACAGGGGGTAGGGGGGAGGAATGGACAGGGGGTAGGGGGGAGGAATGGACAGGGGTAGGGGGAAGGAATGGACAGGGGGTAGGGGGGAGGAATGGACAGTGGGTCGGGGGGAGGAATGGACAGGGGAGGAATGGACAGGGGGGAGGGGGGAGGAATGTACAAGGGGGAGGGGGAGGAATGGACAGGGGGGAGGGGAGGAATGGACAGGGGGGACGGGGGAGGAATGGACAGGGGGGAGGGGGAGGAATGGACAGGGGGGACGGGGGGAAGAATGGACAGGGGGAGGGGGGAGGAATGGACAGGGGGGAGGGGGGAGGAATGGACAGGGGGGGAGGGGGAGGAATGGGAGGGGGGAGGAATGGACAGGGGGGAGGAATGGGGAGGGGGGAGGAATGGGGAGGGGGGAGGAATGGGGAGGGGGGAGGAATGGACAGGGGGGTGGAATGGGGAGGGGAGAGGAATGGACAGGGGGGAGGAAAGGACAGGGGGTAGGGGGGTGGAATGGACAGGGGGTAGGGGGGAGGAATGGACAGGGGGTAGGGGGGAGGAATGGACAGGGGACAGGGGGGAGGAATGGGGAGGGGGGGAGGAATGGGGGAGGGGGGAGGAATGGACAGGGGGGAGGAAAGGACAGGGGGGAGGAATGGACAGGGGGTAGGGGGGAGGAATGGACAGGGGGTAGGGGGGAGGAATGGACAGGGGGTAGGGGGGAGGAATGGACAGGGGGTAGGGGGGGAGGAATGGACAGGGGGTAGGGGGAGGAATGGACAGGGGGGAGGGGAGGAATGGACAGGGGGGGAGGAATGGGCAGGGGGAGGAATGGACATGGGGTAGGGGAGGAATGGACAGGGGTAGGGGGAGGAATGGACAGGGGGTAGGGGGGAGGAATGGACAGGTGGTAGGGGGAGGAATGGACAGGGGGCAGGGGGAGGAATGGACAGGGGGACAGGGGGAGGAATGGACAGGGGAGGAATGGACAGGGGGGCAGGGGGAGGAATGGGGCAGGGGGAGGAATGGACAGGGGGTACGGGGGAGGAATGGACAGGGGGTACGGGGGAGGAATGGACAGGGGGCGGGGGAGGAATGGACAGGGGGCAGGGGAGGAATGGGCAGGGGGAGGAATGGACAGGGGGTAGGGGGGGAGGAATGTACAGGGGGTAGGGGGGAGGAATGGACAGGGGTTAGGGGGGAGGAATGGGCAGGGGTTAGGGGGGAGGAATGGACAGGGGTTAGGGGGAGGAATGGACAGGGGGTAGGGGGGAGGAATGGACAGGGGGTAGGGGGAGGAATGTCAGGGGGTAGGGGGAGGAATGGACAGGGGTATGGGAGGAATTGACAGGGGGCGGGGGGAGGAATTGACAGGGGGTGGGGGGAGGAATGGACAGGGGGTGGGGGGAGGAATGGACAGGGGGTGGGGGGAGGAATGGACAGGGGTTAGGGGGGAGGAATGGACAGGGGGTAGGGGGGAGGAATGGACAGGGGGTAGGGGGGAGGAATGGACAGGGGGTGGGGGGAGGAATGGACAGGGGTTAGGGGGGAGGAATGGACAGGGGGTAGGGGGGAGGAATGGACAGGGGGTAGGAGGGAGGAATGGACAGGGATTAGGGGGGGGAGGAATGGACAGGGGGTGGGGGGGGGTAGGAATGGACAGGGGGTGGGGGGAGGAATGGGTAGGGGGGGAGGAATGGACAGGGTGTAGGGGGGGGGAATGGGCAGGGTGGAGGAATGGACAGGGGGGTAGGGGAGGAATGGACAGGGGGTAGGGTGGAGGAATGGACAGGGGGGTAGGGGGAGGAATGGACTGGGGGTAGGGGGGAGGAATGGACAGGGGGTAGGGGGAGGAATGGACTGGGGGTAGGGTGAGGAATGGACAGGGGGTAGGGGGGAGGAATGGACAGGGGGTAGGGGGAGGAATGGACAGGGGGTAGGGGGAGGAATGGACAGGGGGTAGGGGGAGGAATGGACAGGGGGTAGGGGGGAGGAATTGACAGGGGTAGCGGGGAGGAATGGACAGGGGGTAGGGGGAAGGAATGGACAGGGGGTAGGGGGGGAGGAATGGACAGGGGTAGGGGGCAAGGAATTGACAGCGGGTGGGGGGGGAGGAATGGACAGGGGGTAGGGGGAGGAATGGACAGGGGGTAGTGGGAGGAATGGACAGGGGGTATGGGGGAGGAATGGACAGGGTGTTGTGGGGTAGGAATGGACAGGTGGTGGGGGTGGGGGGGAGGAATGGACAGGGGCTGGGGGGGAGGAATGGACAGTGGGTAGGGGGGAGGAATGGACAGTGGGTAGGGCGGGAGGAATGGACAGGGGGTAGGGGGGGAGGAATGGACAGGGTGTCGTGGGGTAGGAATGGACAGGTGATGGGGTGGAGGGGAGGAATGGACAGGGCTGGGGGGGAGGAATGGACAGTGGGTAGGGGGGCAGGAATGGACAGGGGGCAGGGGGAGGAATGGGCAGGGTGGAGGAATGGACAGGGGCTAGGGGGAGGAATGGACAGGGGGTAGGGGCAGTAATGGACAGGGGGTAGGGGAGGAATGGACAGGGGGTAGGGGGAGGAATGGACAGGGGGGTAGGGGGAGGAATGGACAGGGGGTAGGGGGAGGAATGGACAGGGGGTAGGGGAGGAATGGACAGGGGGCAGGGTGGAGGAATGGACAGGGGGCAGGGTGGAGGAATGGACAGGGGGTAGGGGGAAGGAATGGACAGGGGGCAGGGTGGAGGAATGGACAGGGGGCAGGGTGGAGGAATGGACAGGGGGTAGGGGGAGGAATGGACAGGGATAGGCGGAGGAATGGACAGGGCGGAGGGGGGGGAATGGACAGCGGGCAGGGTGGAAGAATGGACGGGGAGGAAGGGACGGGGGGAGGAAGGGACGGGGGAGGAATGGACAGGGGGGAGGAATGGGGAGGGGGAGGAATGGGGTAGGGGGAGGAATGGACACGGGGGTAGGGGGGGGTGGAATGGACAGGGGTTAGGAGGGAGGAATGGACAGGGGGTAGGGGGAGGAATGGACAGGGGGCATGGGTAGAGGAATGGACAGGGGCAGGGGGAGGAATGGACAGGGGGCAGGGGGTGGAATGGACAGGGGGGAGGAATGGGCAGGGAGGAAAGGGCAGGAGGCGGGGGGGAGGAATGGACAGGGGGAAGAATGGACAGGGGGGAGGAAAGGGACAGGGGGCAGGGGGAGCGACGGACAGGGGGCAGGGGGGGAGGATTGGACAGGGGGGAGGGGGGAGGAATGGACAGGGTGTAGAGGGGGAGGAATGGACAGGGGTAGGGGGTGGAATGGACAGGGGGTAGGGGGGGGAGGAATGGACAGGGGGTAGGGGGGGAGGAATGGACACGGGGTAGGGGGTGTGGAATGGACAGGGGGTAGGGGGAGGAATGGACAGGGGGTAGGGGGGAGGAATGGACAGGGGTAGGGGGAGGAATGGACAGGGGGTAGGGGGAGGAATGGACAGGGGGTGGGGAGGAATGGACAGGGGGTAGGGGGGGAGGAATGGACAGGGGGTAGGGGGAGGAATGGGCAGGGTGAAGGAATGGACAGGGGGTAGGGGGAGGAATCGTCAGGGGGTAGGGGGAGGAATGGGCAGGGTGAAGGAATGGACAGGGGGTAGGGGGAGGAATCGTCAGGGGGTAGGGGGAGGAATGGACAGGTGGTCAGAGTGGAGGAATGGACAGGGGGTAGGGGGGAAGGAATGGACAGGAGGTAGGGGGAGGAATGGACAGGGGGTAGGAATGGACAGGGGGGAGGAATGGGGGTGGGGAGGAATGGGGAGGGGGGAGGAAAGGACTGGGGGGGAGGAATGGGTAGGGGGAGGAATGGACAGAGGGGGGAGGAATGGACAGAGGGGTAGGGGGAGGAATGAACAGTGGGTAGGGGGAGGAATGGATAGCAGGGAGAAATGGACAGGGGGTAGTGCGAGGAATGGACAGGGGGTAGGGGGAGTAATGAACAGGGGGTAGGGGGAGTAATGAACAGGGGGGTAGGGGGGAAGAATGGACAGGGGGGAGGAATAGACAGGGGGCTGGGGGGGAGGAATGGACAGGGGGCAGGGGGAGGATTGGGCAGGAGCAAGGGGGAGGAATGGACAGGGTGCAGGGGGGAGGAATGGACAGGGGACAGGGGGGAGGAGTGGGCAGGGGGGAGGAATGGACAGGGGAGGAATGGACAGGGGGGAGGAACGGACATGGTGGAGAATGGACAGGGGGGAGGAATGGACAGGGGGCAGGGGGGAGGATTGGACAGGGGGAGGGGGGAGGAATGGACAGGGGGAGGAATGGACTGGGGACAGAGGGGAGGAATGGACAGGGGGCAGGGGGGAGGAATGGACAGGGGGAGGAATGGACATGGGGTAGGGGGAGGAATGGACATGGGGTAGGGGGAGGAATGGACAGGGGGTAGGGGGAGGAATGGACAGGTGGTAGGGGGAGGAATGGACAGGGGGCAGGGGGCAGGGGGGAGGAATGGACAGGGGGACAGGGGGAGGAATGGACAGGGGAGGAATGGACAGGGGGTAGGGGGGAGGAGGAATGGACAGGGGGTAGGGGGAGGAATGGACAGGGGGTAGGGGGAGGAATGGACAGGGCTATCGGAGGAATGGACAGGGGGTGGGGGGGAGGAATGGACAGGGGTTAGGGGGGAGGAATGGACAGGGGTTAGGGGGGAGGAATGGACAGGGGGTAGGGGGAGGAATGGACAGGGGGTAGGGGGGAGGAATGGACAGGGGTTAGCGGGGAGGAATGGACAGGGGGTGGGGGGAGGAATGCACAGGGGGTGGGGGGAGGAATGGGCAGGGAGTAGGGGCGGGAGGAATGGACAGGGGGTGGGGTGGGGAGGAATGGACAGGGGGGTAGAGGGAGGAATGGACAGGGGGGAGGAATGGGCAAGGGGAGGAATGGACATGGGATCGGGGGAGGAATGGACATGGGGTAGGGGGAGGAATGGACAGGGGGTAGGGGGGAGGAATGGACAGGTGGTAGGGGGGAGGAATGGACAGGGGGCAGGGGGGAGGAATGGACAGGGGGGAGGAATGGGCAAGGGGGAGGAATGGACATGGCATCGGGGGAGGAATGGACATGGGGTAGGGGGGAGGAATGGACAGGGGGTAGGGGGGAGGAATGGACAGGTGGTAGGGGGGAGGAATGGACAGGGGGCAGGGGGGAGGAATGGACAGGGGGAGGAATGGACAGGGGAGGAATGGACAGGGGGCAGGGGGAGGAATGGACAGGGGGTAGGGGGGGGAGGAATGGACAGGGGGTAGGGGGGGAGGAATGGACAGGGGGTAGTGGGGAGGAATGGACAGGGGGTAGGGGGAGGAATGGACAGGGGGTAGGGGGAGGAATGGACAGGGGTATGGGAGGAATGGACAGGGGGTGGGGGGACGAATGGACGGGGGTAGGGGGGAGGAATGGACAGGGGTTAGGGGGGGAGGAATGGACAGGGGGTAGGGGGAGGAGGAATGGACAGGGGGTAGGGGGAGGAATGGACAGGGGGTAGGGGGAGGAATGGACAGGGGTATCGGAGGAATGGACAGGGGGTGGGGGGGAGGAATGGACAGGGGTTAGGGGGGAGGAATGGACAGGGGTTAGGGGGGAGGAATAGACAGGGGGTAGGGGGGAGGAATGGACAGGGGGTAGGGGGGAGGAATGGACAGGGGTTAGGGGGGAGGAATGGACAGGGGGTGGGGGGGAGGAATGCACAGGGGGTGGGGGGAGGAATGGGCAGGGGGTAGGGGGGGGAGGAATGGACAGGGGGTGGGGTGGGGAGGAATGGACAGGGGGTAGGGGGAGGAATGGACAGGGGGTGGGGAGGGAATGGACAGGGGGTAGGGGGGAGGAATGGACAGGGGGTAGGGGGGGAGGAATGGACAGGGGGTAGGGGGAGGAATGGACGGGGAGGAATGGGCAGGGGGAGGAATGGACATGGGGTAGGGGGAGGAATGGACATGGGGTAGGGGGAGGAATGGACAGGGGTAGGGGGGAGGAATGGACAGGTGGTAGGGGGGAGGAATGGACAGGTGGTAGGGGGGAGGAATGGACAGGGGGCAGGGGGGAGGAATGGACAGGGGGACAGGGGGAGGAATGGACAGGGGAGCAATGGACAGGGGGCAGGGGGAGGAATGGACATGGGGTAGGGGGAGGAATGGACATGGGGTAGGGCGAGGAATGGACAGGGGTAGGGGGGAGGAATGGACAGGTGGTAGGGGGGAGGAATGGACAGGTGGTAGGGGGGAGGAATGGACAGGGGGCAGGGGGGAGGAATGGACAGGGGGACAGGGGGAGGAATGGACAGGGGAGCAATGGACAGGGGGCAGGGGGTGAGGAATGGACAGGGGGTAGGGGGTGAGGAATGGACAGGGGGTAGGGGGGAGGAATGGACAGGGGGTAGGGGGAGGAATGGACAGGGGGTAGGGGGAGGAATGGACAGGGGTATGGGAGGAATGGACAGGGGGTGGAGGGAGGAATGGACAGGGGGTAGGGGGGAGGAATGGACAGGGGGTATGGGGGAGGAATGGACAGGGGGTAGGGAGGAGGAATGGACAGGGGTTAGGGGGGAGGAATGGACAGGGGGTGGGGGGAGGAATGGGCAGGGGGTAGGGGGGGGAGGAATGGACAGGGTGTAGGGGGAGGAATGGGCAGGGTGGAGGAATGGACAGGGGGTAGGGGGAGGAATGGACAGGGGGCAGGGGGGAGGAAGGACAGGGGGTAGGGGGAGGAATGGACTGGGGGTAGGGGGAGGAATGGACAGCGGGTAGGGGGAGGAATGGACAGGGGGTAGGGGGAGGAATGGACAGGGGGTAGGGGGGGAGGAATTGACAGGGGTAGCGGGGAGGAATGGACAGGGGGTAGGGGGAAGGAATGGACAGGGGGTGGGGGGGAGGAATGGACAGGGGTAGGGGCAAGGAATTGACAGCGGGTGGGGGGGAGGAATGGACAGGGGGTAGGGGGAGGAATGGACAGGGGGTAGTGGGAGGAATGGACAGTGGGTAGGGGGGGACGAATGGACAGGGTGTCGTGGGGTAGGAATGGACAGGTGGTGGGGTGGGGGGAGGAATGGACAGGGGCTGGGGGGAGGAATGGACAGTGGGTAGGGGGGGAGGAATGGACAGGGGGTAGGGGGAGGAATGGGCAGGGTGGAGGAATGGACAGGGGGTAGGGGGAGGAATGGACAGGGGGTAGGGGCAGTAATGGTCAGGGGGTAGGGGAGGAATGGACAGGGGGTAGGGAGAGGAATGGACAGGGGGTAGGGGGAGGAATGGACAGGGGGTAGGGGAGGAATGGACAGGGGGCAGGGTGGAGGAATGGACAGGGGGTAGGGGGAGGAATGGATAGGGGGTAGTGGGAGGAATGGACAGTGGGTAGGGGGGGACGAATGGACAGGGTGTCGTGGGGTAGGAATGGACAGGTGGTGGGGTGGGGGGAGGAATGGACAGGGGCTGGGGGAGGAATGGACAGTGGGTAGGGGGGGAGGAATGGGCAGGGTGGAGGAATGGACAGGGGGTAGGGGGAGGAATGGACAGGGGGTAGGGGCAGTAATGGTCAGGGGGTAGGGGAGGAATGGACAGGGGGTAGGGAGAGGAATGGACAGGGGGTAGGGGAGGAATGGACAGGGGGTAGGGGAGGAATGGACAGGGGGCAGGGTGGAGGAATGGACAGGGGGTAGGGGGAAGGAATGGACAGGGGGGTAGGGTGGGAGGAATGGACAGGGAGCAGGGTGGAGGAATGGACAGGGGGTAGGGGGAGGAATGGACAGGGGTAGGCGGAGGAATGGACACGGCGTAGGGGGAGGAATGGACAGCGGGCAGGGTGGAAGAATGGACGGGGGAGGAAGGGACGGGGGAGGAATGGACAGGGGGAGGAATGGGGAGGGGGAGGAATGGGGTAGGGGGAGGAATGGGGTAGGGGAGGAATGGACACGGGGTAGGGGGGGTGGAATGGACAGGGGGTAGGAGGGAGGAATGGACAGGGGGTAGGGGGAGGAATGGACAGGGGGCAGGGTAGAGGAATGGACAGGGGGCAGGGGGAGGAATGGACAGGGGGCAGGGGGTGGAATGGACAGGGGGTGGAATGGACCGGGGGGAGGAATGGGCAGGGGAGGAATGGGCAGGGGGCAGGGGGGAGGAATGGACAGTTGGAGGAATGGACAGGGGGGAGGAATGGACAGGGTGCAGGGGGAGGGAAGGACAGGGGGCAAGGGGGAGGATTGGACAGGGGGGGGGGGGAGGAATGGACAGGGTGTAGAGGGGGAGGAATGGACAGGGGGTAGGGGGTGGAATGGACGGGGGGTAGGGGGGGAGGAATGGACAGGGGGTAGGGCGGGAGGAGTGGACAGGGGGTAGGGTGGAGGAATGGACAGGGGGTAGGGGGGGTGGAATGGACAGGGGGTAGGGGGAGGAATGGACAGGGGGTAGGGGGGAGGAATGGACAGGGGGTAGGGGGAGGAATGGAAGGGGGTAAGGGGGAGGAATGGACAGGGGGTGGGGGGAGGAATGGACAGGGGGTAGGGGGGGAGGAATGGACAGGGGGTAGGGGAGGAATGGGCAGGGTGAAGGAATGGACAGGGGGTAGGGGGAGGAATCGTCGGGGTAGGGGGAGGAATGGACAGGGGGTAGGGGGAGGAATGGAAGGGGGTAGGGGGGGGAATGGACAGGGGGTGGGGGGATGAAAGGACAGGGGGTAGGGGGGGAGGAATGGACAGGGGGTAGGGAGAGGAATGGGCAGGGTGAAGGAATGGACAGGGGGTAGGGGGAGGAATGGACAGGGGGTAGGAATGGACATGGGGGAGGAATGGGGGTGGGGAGGAATGGGGAGGGGGGAGGAAAGGACAGGGGGAGGAATGGGTAGGGGGAGGAATGGACAGAGGGGGGAGGAATGGACAGAGGGGTAGGGGGGAGGAATGGACAGTGGGTAGGGGGAGGAATGGACAGGGGGCAGGGGGGAGGAATGGACAGGGGAGGAATGGACAGGGGGCAGGGGGAGGAATGGACAGGGGGTAGGGGGGGAGGAATGGACAGGGGGTAGGGGGGGAGGAATGGACAGGGGGTAGTGGGGAGGAATGGACAGGGGGTAGGGGGAGGAATGGACAGGGGGTAGGGGGAGGAATGGACAGGGGTATGGGAGGAATGGACAGGGGGTGGGGGGACGAATGGACGGGGGTAGGGGGGAGGAATGGACAGGGGTTAGGGGGGGAGGAATGGACAGGGGGTAGGGGGAGGAGGAATGGACAGGGGGTAGGGGGAGGAATGGACAGGGGGTAGGGGGAGGAATGGACAGGGGTATCGGAGGAATGGACAGGGGGTGGGGGGGAGGAATGGACAGGGGTTAGGGGGGAGGAATGGACAGGGGTTAGGGGGGAGGAATAGACAGGGGGTAGGGGGGAGGAATGGACAGGGGGTAGGGGGGAGGAATGGACAGGGGTTAGGGGGGAGGAATGGACAGGGGGTGGGGGGGAGGAATGCACAGGGGGTGGGGGGAGGAATGGGCAGGGGGTAGGGGGGGGGAGGAATGGACAGGGGGTGGGGTGGGGAGGAATGGACAGGGGGTAGGGGGAGGAATGGACAGGGGGTGGGGAGGGAATGGACAGGGGGTAGGGGGGAGGAATGGACAGGGGGTAGGGGGGGAGGAATGGACAGGGGGTAGGGGGAGGAATGGACGGGGAGGAATGGGCAGGGGGAGGAATGGACATGGGGTAGGGGGAGGAATGGACATGGGGTAGGGGGAGGAATGGACAGGGGTAGGGGGGAGGAATGGACAGGTGGTAGGGGGGAGGAATGGACAGGTGGTAGGGGGGAGGAATGGACAGGGGGCAGGGGGGAGGAATGGACAGGGGGACAGGGGGAGGAATGGACAGGGGAGCAATGGACAGGGGGCAGGGGGAGGAATGGACATGGGGTAGGGGGAGGAATGGACATGGGGTAGGGGGAGGAATGGACATGGGGTAGGGCGAGGAATGGACAGGGGTAGGGGGGAGGAATGGACAGGTGGTAGGGGGGAGGAATGGACAGGTGGTAGGGGGGAGGAATGGACAGGGGGCAGGGGGGAGGAATGGACAGGGGGACAGGGGGAGGAATGGACAGGGGAGCAATGGACAGGGGGCAGGGGGTGAGGAATGGACAGGGGGTAGGGGGTGAGGAATGGACAGGGGGTAGGGGGGAGGAATGGACAGGGGGTAGGGGGAGGAATGGACAGGGGGTAGGGGGAGGAATGGACAGGGGTATGGGAGGAATGGACAGGGGGTGGAGGGAGGAATGGACAGGGGGTAGGGGGGAGGAATGGACAGGGGGTAGGGGGGAGGAATGGACAGGGGGTAGGGAGGAGGAATGGACAGGGGTTAGGGGGGAGGAATGGACAGGGGGTGGGGGGAGGAATGGGCAGGGGGTAGGGGGGGGAGGAATGGACAGGGTGTAGGGGGAGGAATGGGCAGGGTGGAGGAATGGACAGGGGGTAGGGGGAGGAATGGACAGGGGGCAGGGGGGAGGAAGGACAGGGGGTAGGGGGAGGAATGGACTGGGGGTAGGGGGAGGAATGGACAGCGGGTAGGGGGAGGAATGGACAGGGGGTAGGGGGAGGAATGGACAGGGGGTAGGGGGGGAGGAATTGACAGGGGTAGCGGGGAGGAATGGACAGGGGGTAGGGGGAAGGAATGGACAGGGGGTGGGGGGGAGGAATGGACAGGGGTAGGGGCAAGGAATTGACAGCGGGTGGGGGGGAGGAATGGACAGGGGGTAGGGGGAGGAATGGACAGGGGGTAGTGGGAGGAATGGACAGTGGGTAGGGGGGGACGAATGGACAGGGTGTCGTGGGGTAGGAATGGACAGGTGGTGGGGTGGGGGGAGGAATGGACAGGGGCTGGGGGGAGGAATGGACAGTGGGTAGGGGGGGAGGAATGGACAGGGGGTAGGGGGAGGAATGGGCAGGGTGGAGGAATGGACAGGGGGTAGGGGGAGGAATGGACAGGGGGTAGGGGCAGTAATGGTCAGGGGGTAGGGGAGGAATGGACAGGGGGTAGGGAGAGGAATGGACAGGGGGTAGGGGGAGGAATGGACAGGGGGTAAGGGAGGAATGGACAGGGGGCAGGGTGGAGGAATGGACAGGGGGTAGGGGGAGGAATGGATAGGGGGTAGTGGGAGGAATGGACAGTGGGTAGGGGGGGACGAATGGACAGGGTGTCGTGGGGTAGGAATGGACAGGTGGTGGGGTGGGGGGAGGAATGGACAGGGGCTGGGGGAGGAATGGACAGTGGGTAGGGGGGGAGGAATGGGCAGGGTGGAGGAATGGACAGGGGGTAGGGGGAGGAATGGACAGGGGGTAGGGGCAGTAATGGTCAGGGGGTAGGGGAGGAATGGACAGGGGGTAGGGAGAGGAATGGACAGGGGGTAGGGGAGGAATGGACAGGGGGTAGGGGAGGAATGGACAGGGGGCAGGGTGGAGGAATGGACAGGGGGTAGGGGGAAGGAATGGACAGGGGGGTAGGGTGGGAGGAATGGACAGGGAGCAGGGTGGAGGAATGGACAGGGGGTAGGGGGAGGAATGGACAGGGGTAGGCGGAGGAATGGACACGGCGTAGGGGGAGGAATGGACAGCGGGCAGGGTGGAAGAATGGACGGGGGAGGAAGGGACGGGGGAGGAATGGACAGGGGGAGGAATGGGGAGGGGGAGGAATGGGGTAGGGGGAGGAATGGGGTAGGGGAGGAATGGACACGGGGTAGGGGGGGTGGAATGGACAGGGGGTAGGAGGGAGGAATGGACAGGGGGTAGGGGGAGGAATGGACAGGGGGCAGGGTAGAGGAATGGACAGGGGGCAGGGGGAGGAATGGACAGGGGGCAGGGGGTGGAATGGACAGGGGGTGGAATGGACCGGGGGGAGGAATGGGCAGGGGAGGAATGGGCAGGGGGCAGGGGGGAGGAATGGACAGTTGGAGGAATGGACAGGGGGGAGGAATGGACAGGGTGCAGGGGGAGGGAAGGACAGGGGGCAAGGGGGAGGATTGGACAGGGGGGGGGGGGGAGGAATGGACAGGGTGTAGAGGGGGAGGAATGGACAGGGGGTAGGGGGTGGAATGGACGGGGGGTAGGGGGGGAGGAATGGACAGGGGGTAGGGCGGGAGGAGTGGACAGGGGGTAGGGTGGAGGAATGGACAGGGGGTAGGGGGGGTGGAATGGACAGGGGGTAGGGGGAGGAATGGACAGGGGGTAGGGGGGAGGAATGGACAGGGGGTAGGGGGAGGAATGGAAGGGGGTAAGGGGGAGGAATGGACAGGGGGTGGGGGGAGGAATGGACAGGGGGTAGGGGGGGAGGAATGGACAGGGGGTAGGGGAGGAATGGGCAGGGTGAAGGAATGGACAGGGGGTAGGGGGAGGAATCGTCGGGGTAGGGGGAGGAATGGACAGGGGGTAGGGGGAGGAATGGACAGGGGGTAGGGGGAGGAATGGACAGGGGGTAGGGGGGAGGAATGGACAGGGGGTAGGGGGAGGAATGGAAGGGGGTAGGGGGGGGGAATGGACAGGGGGTGGGGGGATGAAAGGACAGGGGGTAGGGGGGGAGGAATGGACAGGGGGTAGGGAGAGGAATGGGCAGGGTGAAGGAATGGACAGGGGGTAGGGGGAGGAATGGACAGGGGGTAGGAATGGACAGGGGGGAGGAATGGGGGTGGGGAGGAATGGGGAGGGGGGAGGAAAGGACAGGGGGAGGAATGGGTAGGGGGAGGAATGGACAGAGGGGGGAGGAATGGACAGAGGGGTAGGGGGGAGGAATGGACAGTGGGTAGGGGGAGGAATGGATAGCGGGAAGAAATGGACAGGGGGTAGGGCTAGGAATGTACAGGGGGTAGGGGTAGGAACGGACAGGGGGTAGGGGGAGGAATGGACAGGGGGTAGGGGGAGTAATGAACAGGGGGCAGGGGGGAAGAATGGACAGGGGGGAGGAATGGACAGGGAGCAGGGGGGAGGAATGGACAGGGGGCATAGGGAGGAATGGACAGGGGGCAGGGGGGAGGAATGGACAGGGGACAGGGGGGAGGAATGGGCAGGGGTGAGGAATGGACAGGGGGGAGGAATGGACAGGGGGGAGGAACGGACATGGGGGAGGAATGGACAGGGGGGAGGAATGGACAGGGGGCAGGGGGGAGGATTGGACAGGGGGAGGGGGGAGGAATGGACAGGGGCGAGGAATGGACTGGGGGCAGAGGGGAGGAATGGACAGGGGGCAGGGGGGAGGAATGGACAGGGGGCAGGGGGGAGGAATGGACAGGGGGCAGGAATAGACAGGGGACAGGAATGGACAGGGGGAGGAATGGACAGGGGGCAGGGGGGGAGGAGTGGACAGGGGGCAGGGGGAGGAATGGACAGGGGGCAGGGGAAGGAATGGACAGGGGGGAGGAATGGACAGGGGGCAGGAATGGACAGGGGGCAGGTTGAAGGAATGGACAGGGGGGAGGAATGGACAGGGGACAGGGGGCAGGGGGGAGGAATGGACAGGGGATAGGGGGCGGAATGGACAGGGCAGGGGGAGGAATGGACAGGGGGCAGGGGGGAGGAATGGGCAGGGGGGGAGGAATGGACAGGGGGCATGGGGTTGGAATGGACAGGGGGCAGGGGGGAGGAATGGAAAGGGGGCAAGGGGGGAGGAAAGGACAGGGGGCAGGGGGGAGGAATGGACAGGGGCCAGGGGGGAGGAATGTACAGGGGGCAGGGGGAGGAATGGACAGCAGGTAGGGGGGAAGGAATGGACAGGGCAGGGGGGAGGAATGGACAGGGGCCAGGTGGGAGGAATGGACAGGGGGCAGGGGGGGAGGAATGGGCAGGGTGGAGGAATGGACTGGGGGAGTAATGGACAGGGGGCAGGGGGAGGAATGGACAGGGGGCAGGGGGGAGGAATGGACAGGGGGCAGGGGGACGGAATGGACAGGGAGTAGGGGGGGGAGAATTGGACAGGGGGCAGGGGGGGAGGAATGGGCAGGGTGGAGGAATGGACAGGGGGAGGAATGGACAGGGGGCAGGGGGGGTGGAATGGACAGGGGGCAGGGGGGGTGGAATGGACAGGGGGCAGGGGGGGGTGGAATGGACAGGGGGTAGGGGGAGGAATGGACAGGGGGTAGGGGGGAGGAATGGACAGAGGGTAGGGGGGAGGAATGGACAGGGGGTACGGGGGAGGAATGGACAAGGGGTAGGGGGGAGGAATGGACAGGGGGTAGGGGAGGAGGAATGGATAGGGGGTAGGGGGTGGAATGGACAGGGGGTAGGGGTGAGGAATGGACAGGGGGCAGGGTGGAGGAATGGACAAGGGGCAGGGTGGAGGAAGGGACAGGGGGGAGGAAGGGACAGGGGGAGGAATGGACAGGGGGGAGGGGGAGGAATGGACAGGGGGCAGGGGGGGTGGAATGGACAGGGGGTAGGTGGAGGAATAGTCAGGGGGTAGGGGGGAGGAATGGACAGAGGGTAGGGGGGAGGAATGGACAGGGGGTACGGGGGAGGAATGGACAGGGGGTAGGGGGGAGGAATGGACAGGGGGTAGGGGAGGAGGAATGGATAGGGGGTAGGGGGTGGAATGGACAGGGGGTAGGGGTGAGGAATGGACAGGGGGCAGGGTGGAGGAATGGACAAGGGGCAGGGTGGAGGAAGGGACAGGGTGGAGGAAGGGACAGGGGGAGGAATGGATAGGGGGAGGGGGAGGAATGGACGGGGTAGGGGGGAGGAATGGACAGAGGGGGGAGGAATGGATAGCGGGAAGAAATGGACAGGGCGTCGAGGTAGGAATGGACAGGGGGTAGGGGTAGGAACGGACAGGGGGTAGGAGGAGGAATGGACAGGGGGTAGGGGGAGTAATGGACAGGGGGCAGGGGGGAGGAATGGACAGGGGGCAGGGGGGAGGAATCGACAGGGGGCAAAGGGAGGAATGGACAGGGGTCAGGGGGGAGGAACGGACAGGGGACAGGGGAGAGGAATGGGCAGGGGGAGGAATGCACAGGGGGGAGGAATGGACAGGGGGGAGGAACGGACATGGGGGAGGAATGGACAGGGGGGAGGAATGGACAGGGGCAGGGGGAGGATTGGACAGGGGGAGGGGGGAGGAATGGACAGGGGGAGGAATGGACAGGGGGCAGGGGGGAGGAATGGACAGTGGGCAGGGGGGAGGAATGGACAGGGGGCAGGGGGAGGAATGGACAGGGGGCAGGAAAAGACAGGGCACAGGAATGGACAGGGGGAGGAATGGACAGGGGGCAGGGGGGGAGGAGTGGACAGGGGGCAGGGGGAGGAATGGGCAGTGGGAGGAATGGACAGGCGGCAGGGGGTGGAATGGACGGGGCAGGAATGGACAGGGGGCAGGGGGAGGAATGGACAGGGGGCAGGGGGGAGGAATGGACAGGGGATAGGGGGGCAGAATGGACAGGGCAGGGGGAGGAATGGACAGGGGGCAGGGGGGAGGAATGGGCAGGGGGGGAGGAATGGACAGGGGGCAGGGGGGAGGAATGGACAGGGGGCAGGGGGGGAGGAATGGACAGGGGGCAGGGGGGAGGAAAGGACAGGGGGCAGGGGGGAGGAATGGACAGGGGACAGGGGGCAGGGGGAGGAATGGACAGGGGGTAGGGGGGAAGGAATGGACAGGGGGCAGGGGGGGAGGAATGGACAGGGGGCGGGGGGGAGGAATGGGCAGGGTGGAGGAATGGACTGGGGGAGTAATGGACAGGGGGCAGGGGTAGGAATGGACAGGGGGCAGGGGGAGGAATGGACGGGGGGCGGAATGGACAGGGGGTAGGGGGGGAGGAATGGACAGGGGTCGGGGGGGGGAGGAATGGGCAGGGTGGAGGAATGGACAGGGGGAGGAATGGACAGGGGGCAGGGGAGGAATGGACAGGGGGCAGGGTGGAGGAATGGACAGGGGGAGGAATGGACAGGGGGCAGGGGAGGAATGGACAGGGGGCAGGAGGAGGAATGGACAGGGGCAGGGGGGATGGAATGGACAGTGGGTAGGGGGAGGAATGGACAGGGGGTAGGGGGGAGGAATGGACAGGGGGTGGGGGAGGAATGGACAGGGGGTACGGGGGAGGAATGGACAGGGGCTAGGGGAGGAGGAATGGACAGGAGGCAGGGTGGAGGAATGGACAGGGGGCAGGGGGGAGGAATGGACACGGGGTAGGGGGGTGGAATGGGCAGGGGGTAGGGGGGAGGAATGGACAGGGGGCAGGGTGGAGGAATGGACAGGGGGCAGGGTGGAGGAATGGACAGGGGCCAGGGGGAGGAATGGACAGGGTGTAGGGGGAGGAATGGACAGGGGGTAGGGGGGAGGAATGGACAGGGGGCAGGTTGGAGGAATGGACAGGGGGCAGGGTGGAGGAAGGGACAGTGGGGAGGAAGGGTCAGGGGGAGGAATGGACAGGGGGGAGGGGGACGAATGGACAGGGGGTAGGGGGGAGGAATGGACAGAGGGGGGAGTAATGGACGGAGGGGTAGGGAGGAGGAATAGACAAGGGGTAGGAGGAGGAATGGACAGTGGGTAGGGGGATGAATGGATAGGGGGTAGGAATGGACAGGGGGTAGGAGTAGGAATGGACAGGGGGTAGGTGTAGGAATGGACAGGGGGTAGGGGTAGGAATGGACAGGGGGTAGGGAGAGGAATGGACAGGGGGTAGGGAGAGGAATGGACAGGGTGTAGGGGAAGGAATGGACAGGTGTAGGGGGAGAAATGGACAGGGGGTAGGGGGGGAGGAATGGACAGGTGGTAGGGGAGGAATTGACAGGGGGTAGGGGGGAGGAATGGACAGGGGGTGGGGTGGGGAGGAATGGACAGGGGGTAGGGGGAGGAATGGACAGGGGGTAGTGGGGGGGATGGACAGTGGGTAGGGGGAGGAATGGACAGGGGGTAGGGGGGGAGGAATGGACAGGGGGTAGGGGGGGAGGAATTGACAGGGGGTAGGGGGGGGAGGAATGGACAGGGGGGAGGAATGGACAGGGTGCAGGGTGGAGGAATGGGCAGGGGGGAGGAATGTGCAGGGGGAGGAATGGGCAGGGGGAGGAATGGACAGGGGGAGGAATGGACAGGGGGAGGAATGGACAGGGGGGCGGAATGGACAGGGGGCAGGGGGAGGAATGGACAGGGGGGAGGAATGGGCAGGGGGAGGAATGGACATGGGGTAGGGGGAGGAATGGACATGGGGTAGGGGGAGGAATGGACAGGGGGTAGGGGGGAGGAATGGACAGGGGGTAGGGGGGAGGAATGGACAGGGGGTAGGGGGGGAGGAATGGACAGGGGTAGCGGGGAGGAGGAATGGACAGGGGGTAGGGGGGAGGAATGGACAGGGGACAGGATGTAGGGTGAGGAATGGACAGGGGATAGGTTGTAGGGGCAGGAAATGACAGGGGGTAGGGGGGAGGAATGGACGGGTTTGGGGGAGGAATGGACAGGGAGTAGGTTGAGGAATGGACAGGGTGTAGGGGGAGGAATGGACAGAGGGGGAGAGGAATGGACAGATGGGTGGGGGGAGGAATGGACAGTGGGTAGGGGGAGGAATGGATAGGGGGAAGGAATCGACAGGGGGTAGGGGTAGGAATGGACAGGGGGTAGGAGTAGGAACTGACAGGGGTAGGGGGAGGAATGGACAGGGGGTAGGGGGAGGAATGGACAGGGGGTAGGGGGAGGAATGGACAGGGGGCAGGGGGGATGAATGGACAGGGGGCAGGGGGAGGAATGGACAGGGTGGAGGAATGGACAGGGGGGTTGAATGGGCAGGGGGGAGGAATGGGCAGGATGCAGGGGGGAGGAATGGTCAGGGGGCAGGGGGAGGGACGGACAGGCGGCAGGGGGGATGATTGGTCAGGGGGGAGGAATGGGCAGGGTGTAGGGGGGAGGAATGGACAGGGGGCAGGGGGGAGGAATGGGCAGGTGGGGAGGAATGGACAGGGGGCATGGGGGTGGAATGGACAGGGAGCAGGGGGGAGGAATGGAAAGGGGGCAGGGGGGAGGAAAGGACAGGGGGCAGGGTGGAGGAATGGACAGGGGCCATGGGGGAGGGATGTACAGGGGGCAGGGGGAGGAATGGACAGGGGGTAGGGGGGAAGGAATGGACAGGGCAGGGGGGGGGAATGGACAGGGGGCAGGGGGGGAGGAATGGACAGGGGGCAGGGGGGGGAGGAATGGGCAGGGTGGAGGAATGGACTGGGGGAGTAATGGACAGGGGGCAGGGGGAGGAATGGACAGGGGGCAGGGGGGAGGAATGGACAGGGGGCAGGGGGGCAGAATGGACAGGGGGTAGGGGGGGAGGAATGGACAGGGGGCAGGGGGGGGAGGAATGGGCATGGTGGAGGAATGGACAGGGGGAGGAATGGACAGGGGGTAGGGGGGAGGAATGGACAGAGGGTAGGGGGGAGGAATGGACAGGGGGTAGGGGGGAGGAATGGACAGGAGGTAGGGGGAGGAATGGACAGGGGGTAGGGGAGGAGGAATGGACAGGGGCCACGGGGGAGGAATGGACAGGGTGTAGGGGGTGGAATGGACAGGGGGTAGGGGTGAGGAATGGACAGGGGGCAGGGTGGAGGAATGGACAAGGGGCAGGGTGGAGGAAGGGACAGGGGGGAGGAAGGGACAGGGGGGAGGAAGGGACAGGGGGAGGAATGGACCGGGGGGAGGGGGAGGAATGGACGGGGTAGGGGGGAGGAATGGATAGCGGGAAGAAATGGACAGGGGGTAAGGGTAGGAATGGACAGGGGGTAGGGGTAGGAACGGACAGGGGGTAGGGGGAGGAATGGACAGGGGGCAGGGGGGAGGAATGGACAGGGGGCAGGGGGGAGGAATGGACAGGGGGCAGGGGGGAGGAATCGACAGGGTGCAAAGGGAGGAATGGACAGGGGTCAGGGGGGAGGAATGGACAGGGGACAGGGGACAGGGGAGAGGAATGGGCAGGGGGAGGAATGGACAGGGGGGAGGAATGGACAGGTGGGAGGAATGGACAGGGGGGAGGAACGGACATGGGGGAGGAATGGACAGGGGGGAGGAATGGACAGGGGCAGGGGGAGGATTGGACAGGGGGAGGGGGGAGGAATGGACAGGGGGGAGGAATGGACAGGGGGCAGGGGGGAGGAATGGACAGGGGGCAGGGGGGAGGAATGGACAGGGGGCAGGGGGGAGGAATGGACAGGGGGCAGGAATAGACAGGGCACAGGAATGGACAGGGGGAGGAATGGACAGGGGGCAGGGGGGGAGGAGTGGACAGGGGGCAGGGGGCAGGGGGAGGAATGGGCAGGGGGAGGAATGGGCAGGGGGAGGAATGGACGGGGCAGGAATGGACAGGGGGCAGGTTGAAGGAATGGACAGGGGGCAGGGGGGAGGAATGGACAGGGGGCAGGGGGGAGGAATGGACAGGGGATAGGGGGGCGGAATGGACAGGGCAGGGGGAGGAATGGACAGGGGGCAGGGGGGAGGAATGGGCAGGGGGGGAGGAATGGACAGGGGGCAGGGGGGAGGAATGGACAGGGGGCAGGGGGGGAGGAATGGACAGGGGGCAGGGGGGAGGAATGGACAGGGGGCAGGGGGGAGGAATGGACAGGGGGCAGGGGGGAGGAATGGACAGGGGGCAGGGGGAGGAATGGACAGGGGGTTGGGGGGAAGGAATGGACAGGGCAGGGGGGAGGAATGGACAGGAGGCAGGGGGGGAGGAATGGACAGGGGGCGGGGGGGAGGAATGGGCAGGTTGGAGGAATGGACAGGGGGCAGGGTGGAGGAAGGGACAGTGGGGAGGAAGGGACAGGGGGAGGAATGGACAGGGGGAGGAATGGACAGAGGGGGGAGTAATGGACAGAGGGGTAGGGAGGAGGAATGGACAAGGGGTAGGGGGAGGAATGGACAGTGGGTAGGCTGATGAATGGATAGGGGGTAGGAATGGACAGGGGGTAGGGGTAGGAATGGACAGGGGATAGGTGTAGGAATGGACAGGCGGTAGGGGTAGGAATGGACAGGGGGTAGGGAGAGGAATGGACAGGGGGTAGGGAGAGGAATGGACAGGGTGTAGGGGGAGGAATGGACAGGTGTAGGGGGGAGAAATGGACAGGGGGTAGGGGGGAGGAATGGACAGGGGGTAGGCGGAGGAATGGACAGGGGGGAGGAATTGACAGGGGGTAGGGGGGAGGAATGGACAGGGGGTGGGGTGGGGAGGAATGGACAGGGGGTGGGGTGGGGAGGAATGGACAGGGGGTAGGGGGAGGAATGGACAGGGGGTAGGGGGGGGAATGGACAGGGGGTAGGGGGAGGAATGGACAGGGGGTAGGGGGGAGGAATGGACAGGGGGTAGGGGGGGAGGAATGGACAGGGGGGAGGAATGGACAGGGTGCAGGGTGGAGGAATGGGCTGGGGGGAGGAATGGGCATGGCGGAGGAATGGGCAGGGGGAGGAATGGACAGGGGGAGGAATGGACAGGGGATGGGGAGGAATGGACAGGGGGGCGGAATGGACAGGGGGGAGGAATGGGCAGGGGGAGGAATGGACATGGGGTAGGGGGAGGAATGGACATGTGGTAGGGGGAGGAATGGACAGGGGGTAGGGGGGAGGAATGGACAGGGAGTAGGGGGGAGGAATGGACAGGGGGTAGGGGGGAGGAATGGACAGGGGGTAGCGGGGAGGAGGAATGGACAGGGGGTAGGGGGGAGGAATGGACAGGGGACAGGATGTAGGGTGAGGAATGGACAGGGGATAGGATGTAGGGGCAGGAAATGACAGGGGGTAGGGGGGAGGAATGGACGGGTTTGGTGGAGGAATGGACAGGGAGTAGGTTGAGGAATGGACAGGGTGTAGGGGGAGGAATGGACAGAGGGGGAGAGGAATGGACAGATGGGTGGGGGGAGGAATGGACAGTGGGTAGGGGGAGGAATGGATAGGGGGAAGGAATCGACAGGGGGTAGGGGTAGGAATGGACAGGGGGTAGGAGTAGGAACTGACAGGGGTAGGGGGAGGAATGGACAGGGGGTAGGGGGAGGAATGGACAGGGAGTAGGGGGAGGAATGGACAGGGGGCAGGGGGGATGAATGGACAGGGGGCAGGGGGAGGAATGGACAGGGTGGCGGAATGGACAGGGATGTTGAATGGACAGGGGGCAGGGGGGAGGAATGGGCAGGGTGCAGGGGGGAGGAATGGTCAGGGGGAGGAATGGACAGGGGGACGAATGGACAGGGGGCAGGGGGAGGGACGGACAGGGGGCAGGGGGGAGGATTGGTCAGGGGGGAGGGGGGAGGAATGGACAGGGTGTAGGGGGGAGGAATGGACAGGGGTTCATGGGAGAGGAATGGACAGGGGGTAGGGGGAGGAATGGACACGGGGTAGGGGGGTGGAGTGGACAGTGGGTAGGGGGGAGGAATGGACAGGGTGTAGGGGGGGAGGAATGGACAAGGGATAGGGGGAGGAATGGACAGGGGGTAGGGGGAGGAATGGACAGGGGGTAGGGGGGAGGAATGGACAGAGGGTAGGGGGGGAGGAATGGACAGGGGGAAGGGGGAGGAATGGACAGGGTGAAGGAATGGACAGGGGGTAGGGGGAGGAATGGTCAGGGGGTAGGGGGGAAGAATGGACAGGGGGCAGGGGGAGGAATGGACAGGGGGCAGGGGGAGGAATGGACAGGGGGCGGGGGGAGGAATGGGCAGGGGGGAGGAATGGACAGGGGGAGAATGGACAGGGGGCGGGAGGGAGGAATGGACAGGGGGGAGGAATGGGCATGGGGAGGAATGGACATGGGGTAGGGGGAGGAATGGACATGGGGTAGGGGGAGGAATGGACAGGGGGTAGGGGGGAGGAATGGACAGGTGGGAGGTGGGAGGAATGGACAGGGGGCAGGGGGGTAGGAATGGACAGGGGGACAGGGGGAGGAATGGACAGGGGAGGAATGGACAGGGGGCAGTGGGAGGAATGGACAGGGGGTGGGGGGGAGGAATGGACAGGGGGTAGGGGGGGAGGAATGGACAGGGGGTAGGGGAGGAATGGACAGGGGGAGGAATGGACAGGGGGCAGGGGTGAGGAATGGACAGGGGGCAGGGGAAGAATGGACAGGGGGAGGATTGGAGGGGGGCAGGGGGGAGGAATGGACAGGGGGGAGGAATGGACAGTGTGCAGGGTGGAGGAATGGGCAGGGGGGAGGAATGGGCAGGGGGGAGGAATGGGCAGGGGGAGGAATGGACAGGGGGAGGAATGGACAGGGGACAGGGGGAGGAATGGACATGGGGCAGGGGGAGGAATGGACAGGGGGGAGGAATGGGCAGGGGGAGGAATGGACATGGGGTAGGGGGAGGAATGGACATGGGGTTGGGGGAGGAATGGACAGGGGGTAGGGGGGAGGAATGGACAGGTGGTAGGGGCGAGGAATGGACAGGGGGCAGGGGGGAGAAATGGACAGGGGGACAGGGGGAGGAATGGACAGGGGGCAGGGGGAGAAATGGACAGGGGGTAGGGGGGGAGGAATGGACAGGGGGTAGGGGGGGAGGAATGGACAGGGGGTAGGGGGAGGAATGGACAGGGGGAGGAATGGACAGGGGGCAGGGGGGAGGAATGGACAGGGGGCAGGGTGGAGGAATGGACAGGGGGCAGGGGGAGGAATGGACAGGGGGTAGGGGGGAGGAATGGACAGGGGGTAGGGGGGGAGGAATGGACAGGGGGTAGGGGGAGGAATGGACAGGGGGAGGAATGGACAGGGGGCAGGGGGAAGAATGGACAGGGGGGAGGAATGGACTGGGGGGAGGATTGGAGGGGGGCAGGGGGAGGAATGGACATGGGGGAGGAATGGACAGGGTGCAGGGTGGAGGAATGGGCAGGGGGGAGGAATGGGCAGGGGGGAGGAATGGGCAGGGGGAGGAATGGACAGGGGGCAGGGGGGAAGGAATGGACGGGGCAGGGTGGAGGAATGGACAGGGGGGAGGAATGGACAGGGGGCAGGGGGGGAGGAATGGACAGGGGGCAGGGGGGATGAATGGACAGGGGGCAGGGAAGGAATGGGCAGCGCGGGGAATGGGCAGGGTGGAGGAATGGGCAGGGGACAGGGGAGAGGAATGGACAGGGGGCAGGGGGAGGAATGGACAGGGGGCAGGAGGAGGAATGGACAGGGGGAGGAATTGACAGGGGACAGAGGGAGGAATGGACAGGGGGGCGGAATGGACAGGGGGCAGGGGGAGGAATGGACAGGGGGGAGGAATGGGCAGGGGGAGGAATGGACATGGGGTAGGGGGAGGAATGGACATGGGGTAGGGGGAGGAATGGACAGGGGGTCGGGGGGAGGAATGGACAGGGGGGAGGAATGGACAGGGGTCAGGGGGCAGGGGGGAGGAATGGACAGGGGGACAGGGGGAGGAATGGAGAGGGGAGGAATGGACAGGGGGCAGAGATAGGAATGGACAGGGGTTAGGGGGGGAGGAATGGACAGGGGGTAGGGGGGAGGAATGGACAGGGGGTAGGGGGGAGGAATGGACAGGGGGTAAGGGGAGGAATGGACAGGGGGTAGGGGGAGGAATGGACAGGGGTATGGGAGGAATGGACAGGGGGTGGGGGGGAGGAATGGACAGGGGTTAGGGGGGAGGAATGGACAGGGGGTAGGGGGGAGGAATGGACAGGGGGTAGGGGGGAGGAATGGACAGGGGGTAGGGGGGAGGAATGGACAGGGGGTGGGGTGAGGAATGGACAGGGGGTGGGGGGAGGAATGGGCAGGGGGTAGGGGGGGAGGAATGGACAGGCTGTAGGGGGAGGAATGGGCAGGGTGGAGGAATGGACAGGGGGTAGGGGGAGTAATGGACAGGGGGTAGGGGGGAAGAATGGACAGGGGGTAGGGGGAGGAATGGACTGAGGGTAGGGGGAGGAATGGACAGGGGGTGGGGGAGGAATGGACAGGGGGTAGGGAGAGGAATGGACAGGGGGTAGGGGGGGAGGAATTGACAGGGGTAGCGGGGAGGAATGGACAGGTGGTAGGGGGAAGGAATGGACAGGGGGTAGGGGGGGAGGAATGGACAGGGGTAGGGGGCAAGGAATTGACAGCGGGTGGGGGGGGAGGAATGGACAGGGGGTAGGGGGAGGAATGGACAGGGGGTAGGGGGGGAGGAATGGACAGGGGGTAGAGGGAGGAATGGACAGGGGGTAGGGGGGGAGGAATGGACAGGGTGTCGGGGGGTAGGAATGGACAGGTGGTGGGGTGGGGGGGAGGAATGGACAGGGGCTGGGGGGGATGAATGGACAGGGGGTAGGGGGGAAAGAATGGACGGGGGGTAGGGGGAGGAATGGGCAGGGTGGAGGAATGGACAGGGGATAGGGGTAGGAATGGACAGGGGGTAGGGGCAGTAATGGACAGGGGGTAGGGGAGGAATGGACAGGGGGTAGGGGGAGGAATGGACAGGGGGTAGGGGGAGGAATGGACAGGGGGTAGGGTGGAGGAATGGACAGGGGGTAGGGGGAGGAATGGACAGGGGGTAGGGGGAGGAATGGACAGGGGGTAGGGGGAGGAATGGACAGGGGGCAGGGTGGAGGAATGGACAGGGGGTAGGGGGAAGGAATGGACAGGGGGGTAGGCTGGGAGGAATGGACAGGGGGCAGGGTGGAGGAATGGACAGGGCGTAGGGGGAGGATGGGACAGGGGTAGGCGGAGGCATGGACAGGGGGCAGGGTGGAGGAATGGACAGGGGGTAGGGGGAAGGAATGGACAGGGGGGTAGGCTGGGAGGAATGGACAGCGGGCAGGGTGGAAGATTGGACGGGGGAGGAAGGGACAGGGGGGAGGAAGGGACGGGGAGGAATGGACAGGGGGGAGGAATGGGGTCGGGGGAGGAATGGACACGGGGTAGGGGGGGTGGAATGGACAGGGGGTAGGAGGGAGGAATGGACAGGGGGTAAGGGGAGGAATGGACAGGGGGCAGGGGAGAGGAATGGACAGGGGGCAGGGGGAGGAATGGACAGGGGGCAGGGGGAGGAATGGACAGGGGGCAGGGGGTGGAATGGACAGGGGGTGGAATGGACAGGGGGGAGGAATGGGCAGGGGGAGGATTGGGCAGGGGGCAGGGGGGAGGAATGGACAGGGGGAGGAATGGACAGGGGGGAGGAATGGACAGGGGGCAGGGGGAGGGACGGACAGGGGGCAGGGGGGAGGGACGGACAGGGGGCAGGGGGGAGGATTGGACAGGGGGGAGGGGGGAGGAATGGACAGGGTGTAGAGGGGGAGGAATGGACAGGGGGTAGGGGGTGGAATGGACAGGGGGTAGGGGGGGAGGAATGGACAGGGGGTAGGGGGGGAGGAATGGACACGGGGTAGGGGTGGTGGAATGGACAGGGGGTAGGGGGAGGAATGGACAGGGGGTAGGGGGGAGGAATGGACAGGGGGTAGGGGAGGACTGAGCAGGGTGAAGGAATGGACAGGGGGTAGGGGGAGGAATCGTCAGGGGGTAGGGGGAGGAATGGACAGGGATCAGAGTGGAGGAATGGACAGGGGGTACGGGGAAGGAATGGACAGGGGGTAGGGGGAGGAATGGACAGGGGGTAGGAATGGACAGGGGGGAGGAATGGGGGTGGGGAGGAATGGGGAGGGGGGAGGAAAGGACAGGGGGGAGGAATGGGTAGGGGGAGGAATGGACAGAGGGGGGAGGAATGGACAGAGGGGTAGGGGGGAGGAATGGACAGTGGGTAGGGGGAGGAATGGATAGCGGGAAGAAATGGACAGGGGGTAGGGCTAGGAATGTACAGGGGTAGGGGTAGCAACGGACAGGGGGTAGGGGGAGGAATGGACAGGGGGTAGGGGGAGTAATGAACAGGGGGCAGGGGGGAAAGATGGACAGGGGGAGGAATGGACAGGGGGCAGGGGGGAGGAATGGACAGGGGGCAGGGGGAGGAATGGACAGGGGGCAGGGGGGAGGAATGGACAGGGGACAGGGGGGAGGAATGGGCAGGGGGGAGGATTGGACAGGGGGGAGGAATGGACAGGGGGGAGGAACGGACATGGGGGAGGAATGGACAGGGGGGAGGAATGGACAGGGGGCAGGGGGGAGGATTGGACAGGGGGAGGGGGGAGGAATGGACAGGGGGGAGGAATGGACTGGGGGCAGAGGGGAGGAATGGACAGGGGGCAGGGGGGAGGAATGGACAGGGGGCAGGGGGGAGGAATGGACAGGGGGCAGGAATAGACAGGGGACAGGAATGGACAGGGGGAGGAATGGACAGGGGGCAGGGGGAGGAGTGGACAGGGGGCAGGGGGAGGAATGGACAGGGGGCAGGGGGAGGAATGGACAGGGGGCAGGTTGAAGGAATGGACAGGGGACAGGGGGGAGGAATGGACAGGGGGCAGGGGGGAGGAATGGACAGGGGATGGGGGGGCGGAATGGACAGGGCAGGGGGAGGAATGGACAGGGGGCAGGGGGAGGAATGGGCAGGGGGGAGGAATGGACAGGGGGCATGGGGGAGGAATGGACAGGGGGCAGGGGGGAGGAATGGACAGGGGGCAGGGGGGAGGAATGGACAGGGGGCAGGGGGGAGGAATGGACAGGGGCCAGGGGGGAGGAATGTACAGGGGGCAGGGGGAGGAATGGAAAGGGGGTAGGGTGGAAGGAATGGACAGGGCAGGGGGGAGGAATGGACAGGGGGCAGGGGGGGAGGAATGGACAGGGGGCAGAGGGGGGAGGAATGGGCAGGATGGAGGAATGGACTGGGGGAGTAATGGACAGGGGTCAGGGGGAGGAATGGACAGGGGGCAGGGGGGAGGAATGGATAGGAGGCAGGGGGGCGGAATGGACAGGGGGTAGGGGGGAGGAATGGACAGGGGGCAGGGGGGGGAGGAATGGGCAGGGTGGAGGAATGGACAGGGGGAGGAATGGACGGGGGGCAGGGGGAGTGGAATGGACAGGGGCTAGGGGGAGGAATGGACAGTGGGTAGGGGGGAGGAATGGACAGAGGGTAGGGGGGAGGAATGGACAGGGAGTACGGGGAGGAATGGACAGGGGGTATGGTGGGAGGAATGGACAGGGGGTAGGGGTGAGGAATGGACAGGGGGCAGGGTGGAGGAATGGACAAGGGGCAGGGTGGAGGAAGGGACGGGGGAGGAAGGGACAGGGGGAGGAATGGACAGGGGGCAGGGTGGAGGAATGGACAAGGGGCAGGGTGGAGGAAGGGACAGGGGGAGGAATGGACAGGGGGGCGGAATGGACGCGGGGCAGAGGGAGGAATGGACAGGGGGGAGGAATGGGCAGGGGGAGGAATGGACATGGGGTTGGTGGTGGAATGGACATGGGGTAGGGGGAGGAATGGACAGGGGGTAGGGGGGAGGAATGGACAGGGGGTAGGGGGGAGTAATGGACATGGGCAGGGGGGAGGAATGGACAGGGGACAGGGGGAGAAATGGACAGCGGGAGGAATGGACAGGGGGCAGGGGGAGGAATGGACAGGGGGTAGGGGGGAGGAATGGGCAGGGGGTAGGGGGGAGGAATGGACAGGGGTATGGGAGGAATGGACAGGAGGTGGGGGGGAGGAATGGACAGGGGGTAGGGGGGGAGGAATTTACAGGGGGTAGGGGGAGGAATGGACAGGGGGTAGGGGGGAGGAATGGACAGGGGGTAGGGGGGAGGAATGGACAGGGGGTGGGGGGGAGGAATGGACAGGGGGTGGGGGGAGGAATGGGCAGGGGGTGGGGGGGAGGAATGGACAGGGTGTAGTGGGAGGAATGGGCAGGGTGGAGGAATGGACAGGGGGTAGAGGGAGGAATGGACAGGGGGTATGGGGGAGGAATGGACAGGGGGAAGAGGGAGGAATGGACTGGGGGTAGGGGGAGGAATGGACAGGGGGTAGGGGGTGGAATGGACAGGGGGTAGGGGGAGGAATGGACAGGGGGTAGGGGGGAGGAATTTACAGGGGTAGAGGGGAGGAATGGACAGGGGGTAAGGGGAAGGAATGGACAGGGGGTAGGGGGGGAGGAGTGGACAGGGGTAGGGGGAGAAATGGACAGGGGGGGAGGGGGAGGAATGGACAGGGGGTAGGGGGAAGGAAGGGACAGGGGGTAGGGTGGGAGGAATGGACAGGGGGCAGGGTGGAGGAATGGACAGGGGTAGGGGGGAGGAATGGACAGGGGTAGGGGGAGGAATGGACAGGGCGTAGGGGGAGGAATGGACAGCGGGCAGGGTGGAAGAATGGACGGGGGGAGGAAGGGACAGTGGGGAGGAAGGGACGGGGGAGGAATGGACAGGGGGGAGGAATGGGGAGGGGGAGGAATGGACACGGGGTAGGGGGGGTGGAATGGACACGGGGTAGGGGGAGGAATAGACAGGGGTTAGGGGGAGGAATGGACATGGGGCAGGGGAGAGGAATGGAAAGGGGGCAGGGGGAGGAATGGACAGGGCGCAGGGGGTGGAATGGACAGGGGGAGGATTGGACAGGGGGGAGGAATAGGCAGGGGGAGGACTGGGCAGGGGGCAGGGGGGAGGAATGGACAGGGGGAGGAATGGCCAGGGGGAGGAATGGACAGGGGGCAGAGGGAGGGACGGACAGGGGGCAGAGGGAGGGACGGACAGGGGGCAGGGGGGAGGATTGGACAGGGGGGAGGGGAGAGGAATGGACAGGGTGTAGAGGGGGAGGAATGGACAGGGGGTAGGGGGGAGCAATGGACAGGGGGTAGGGGGGGAGGAATGGACAGGGGGTAGGGGGGGAGGAATGGACAGGGAGTAGGGGGGAGAAATGGACACGGGGTAGGGGGGGTGGAATGGACAGGGGGTAGGGGGGATGAATGAACAGGGGGTAGGGGGGGAGGAATGGCCAGAGGATAGGGGGGAGGAGAGGACAGGGGGTAGGGGGGGAGCAATGCACAGCGGGTGGGGGGAGGAATGGACAGGGGGTAGGGGGGGAGGAATGGTCAGGGGGTAGGGGAGGAATGGACAGGGGACAGAGTGGAGGAATGGACAGGGGGAAGGGGGAAGGAATGGACAGGGGGTAGGGGGAGGAATGGGCAGGGTGATGGAATGGACAGGGGGTAGGGGGAGGAATGGTCAGGGGGTAGGGGAGGAATGGACAGGGGACAGAGTGGAGGAATGGACAGGGGGAAGGGGGAAGGAATGGACAGGGGGTAGGGGGAGGAATGGACAGGGGGGAGGAATGGACTGGGGGGATGAATGGGGATGGGGAGGAATGGGGAGGGGGGAGGAAAGGACAGGGGGGAGGAATGGGTAGGGGGAGGAATGGACAGAGGTGGGGAGGAATGGACAGAGGGGTAGGGGGGGAGGAATGGACAGTGGGTAGGGGGAGGAATGGATAGCGGGAAGGAATGGACAGGGGGTAGGGGTAGGAATGGACAGGGGGTAGGGGTAGGAACGGACAGGGGGTAGGGGGAGGAATGGACAGGGGGTAGGGGGAGTAATGGACAGGGGGCAGGGGGGAGGAATGGACAGGGGGGAGGAATGGACAGGGGGCAGGGGGGAGGAATGGACACGGGGCAGGGGGGAGGAATGGGCAGGGGGGGAAGTAATGGACGGGGGGGCATGGACAGGGGATAGGGGGCAGGGGGAGGAATGGACAGGGGGAGGATTGGACAGGGGCAGGGGGGAGGAATGGACAGGGGGAGGAATGGACAGGGGATGAGGAATGGACAGGGGACAGGGAGCAGGGGGAGGAATGGACAGGGGGGAGGATTGGAGGGGGGCAGGGGGGAGGAATGGACAGGGGGCAGGAATGGACAGGGTGCAGGGTGGAGGAATGAGCAGGGGGGAGGAATGGGCAGGGGGGAGGAATGGGCAGGGCGAGGAACGGAGAGGGGGCAGGGGGGAATGAATGGACAGGGGGCAGGGTGGAGGAATGGACAGGGGGGAGGAATGGACAGGGGGCAGGGGGGGAGTAATGGACAGGGGGCAGGGGGGAGGAATGGACAGGGGGCAGGGGGAGGAATGGACAGGGGGCAGGAGGAGGAATAGACAGGGGGAGGAATGGACAGGGGACAGGGGGAGGAATGGACAGGGGGGCGGAATGGACGGGGGGCAGGGGGAGGAATGGACAGGGGGGAGGAATTGGCAGGGGGAGGAATGGACATGGGGTAGGTGGTGGAATGGACATGGGGTAGGGGGAGGAATGGACGGGGTAGGGGGGAGGAATGGACAGTGGGTAGGGGGGAGTAATGGACATGGGCAGGGGGGAGGAATGGACAGGGGACAGGGGGAGAAATGGACAGCGGGAGGAATGGACAGGGGGCAGGGGGAGGAATGGACAGGGGGTAGGGGGGAGGAATGGACAGGGGGTATGGTGGAGGAATGGACAGGGGTATGGGAGGAATGGACAGGAGGTCGGGGGGAGGAATGGACAGGGGTATGGGAGGAATGGACAGGAGGTCGGGGGGAGGAATGGACAGGGGGTAGGGGGGAGGAATTGACAGGGGGTAGGGGGAGGAATGGACAGGGTGTAGGGGGTGGAATGGACAGGGGGTAGGGGGACGAATGGACAGGGGGTAGGGGGGGAGGAATTTACAGGGGTAGAGGGGAGGAATGGACAGGGGGTAGGGGGGAGGAGTGGACAGGGGTAGGGGGCAAGGAATTGACAGGCGGTGGGGGGGAGGAATGGACAGGGGGTAGGGGGAGGAATGGACAGGGGGGAGGGGGAGGAATGGACAGGGGGTAGGGGGAAGGAAGGGACAGGGGGTAGGGTGGGAGGAATGGACAGGGGGCAGGGTGGAGGAATGGACAGGGGGCAGGGGGAGGAATGGACAGGGGTAGGGGGAGGAATGGACAGGGCGTAGGGGGAGGAATGGACAGCGGGCAGGGTGGAAGAATGGACGGGGGGAGGAAGGGACAGGGGGGAGGAAGGGACGGGGGAGGAATGGACAGGGGGGAGGAATGGGAATGGGGAGGGGGAGGATTGGACACGGGGTAGGGGGGGGTGGAATGGACGGGGGTAGGGGGAGGAATGGACAGGGGGTAGGGGTAGGAATGGACAGGGGGTAGGGGTAGGAACAGACAGGGGGTAGGGGGAGGAATGGACAGGGGGTAGGGGGAGTAATGGACAGGGGGCAGGGGGGAGGAATGGACAGAGGGGAGGAATGGACAGGGGGCAGGGGGGAGGAATGGACAGGGGACAGAGTGGAGGAATGGACAGGGGGAAGGGGGAAGGAATGGACAGGGGGTAGGGGGAGGAATGGGCAGGGTGATGGAATGGACAGGGGGTAGGGGGAGGAATGGTCAGGGGGTAGGGGAGGAATGGACAGGGGACAGAGTGGAGGAATTGACAGGGGGAAGGGGGAAGGAATGGACAGGGGGTAGGGGGAGGAATGGACAGGGGGGAGGAATGGACTGGGGGGATGAATGGGGATGGGGAGGAATGGGGAGGGGGGAGGAAAGGACAGGGGGGAGGAATGGGTAGGGGGATGAATGGACAGAGGTGGGGAGGAATGGACAGAGGGGTAGGGGGGGAGGAATGGACAGTGGGTAGGGGGAGGAATGGATAGCGGGAAGGAATGGACAGGGGGTAGGGGTAGGAATGGACAGGGGGTAGGGGTAGGAACGGACAGGGGGTAGGGGGAGGAATGGACAGGGGGTAGGGGGAGGAATGGACAGGGGGCAGGAGGAGGAATAGACAGGGGGAGGAATGGACAGGGGACAGGGGGAGGAATGGACAGGGGGGCGGAATGGACGGGGGGCAGGGGGAGGAATGGACAGGGGGGAGGAATTGGCAGGGGGAGGAATGGACATGGGGTAGGTGGTGGAATGGACATGGGGTAGGGGGAGGAATGGACGGGGTAGGGGGGAGGAATGGACAGTGGGTAGGGGGGAGTAATGGACATGGGCAGGGGGGAGGAATGGACAGGGGACAGGGGGAGAAATGGACAGCGGGAGGAATGGACAGGGGGCAGGGGGAGGAATGGACAGGGGGTAGGGGGGAGGAATGGACAGGGGGTATGGTGGAGGAATGGACAGGGGTATGGGAGGAATGGACAGGAGGTCGGGGGGAGGAATGGACAGGGGTATGGGAGGAATGGACAGGAGGTCGGGGGGAGGAATGGACAGGGGGTAGGGGGGAGGAATTGACAGGGGGTAGGGGGAGGAATGGACAGGGTGTAGGGGGTGGAATGGACAGGGGGTAGGGGGACGAATGGACAGGGGGTAGGGGGGGAGGAATGGACAGGGGGCAGGGTGGAGGAATGGACAGGGGGCAGGGGGAGGAATGGACAGGGGTAGGGGGAGGAATGGACAGGGCGTAGGGGGAGGAATGGACAGCGGGCAGGGTGGAAGAATGGACGGGGGGAGGAAGGGACAGGGGGGAGGAAGGGACGGGGGAGGAATGGACAGGGGGGAGGAATGGGAATGGGGAGGGGGAGGATTGGACACGGGGTAGGGGGGGGTGGAATGGACGGGGGTAGGGGGAGGAATGGACAGGGGGTAGGGGTAGGAATGGACAGGGGGTAGGGGTAGGAACAGACAGGGGGTAGGGGGAGGAATGGACAGGGGGTAGGGGGAGTAATGGACAGGGGGCAGGGGGGAGGAATGGACAGAGGGGAGGAATGGACAGGGGGCAGGGGGGAGGAATGGACAGGGGACAGAGTGGAGGAATGGACAGGGGGAAGGGGGAAGGAATGGACAGGGGGTAGGGGGAGGAATGGGCAGGGTGATGGAATGGACAGGGGGTAGGGGGAGGAATGGTCAGGGGGTAGGGGAGGAATGGACAGGGGACAGAGTGGAGGAATTGACAGGGGGAAGGGGGAAGGAATGGACAGGGGGTAGGGGGAGGAATGGACAGGGGGGAGGAATGGACTGGGGGGATGAATGGGGATGGGGAGGAATGGGGAGGGGGGAGGAAAGGACAGGGGGGAGGAATGGGTAGGGGGATGAATGGACAGAGGTGGGGAGGAATGGACAGAGGGGTAGGGGGGGAGGAATGGACAGTGGGTAGGGGGAGGAATGGATAGCGGGAAGGAATGGACAGGGGGTAGGGGTAGGAATGGACAGGGGGTAGGGGTAGGAACGGACAGGGGGTAGGGGGAGGAATGGACAGGGGGTAGGGGGAGTAATGGACAGGGGGCAGGGGGGAGGAATGGACAGGGGGGAGGAATGGACAGGGGGCAGGGGGGAGGAATGGACACGGGGCAGGGGGGAGGAATGGGCAGGGGGGGAAGTAATGGACGGGGGGGCATGGACAGGGGATAGGGGGCAGGGGGAGGAATGGACAGGGGGAGGATTGGACAGGGGCAGGGGGGAGGAATGGACAGGGGGAGGAATGGACAGGGGGGAGGAATGGACAGGGGACAGGGAGCAGGGGGAGGAATGGACAGGGGGGAGGATTGGAGGGGGGCAGGGGGGAGGAATGGACAGGGGGCAGGAATGGACAGGGTGCAGGGTGGAGGAATGAGCAGGGGGGAGGAATGGGCAGGGGGGAGGAATGGGCAGGGCGAGGAACGGAGAGGGGGCAGGGGGGAATGAATGGACAGGGGGCAGGGTGGAGGAATGGACAGGGGGGAGGAATGGACAGGGGGCAGGGGGGGAGTAATGGACAGGGGGCAGGGGGGAGGAATGGACAGGGGGCAGGGGGAGGAATGGACAGGGGGCAGGAGGAGGAATAGACAGGGGGACGAATGGACAGGGGACAGGGGGAGGAATGGACAGTGGTGCGGAATGGACGGGGGGCAGGGGGAGGAATGGACAGGGGGGAGGAATTGGCAGGGGGAGGAATGGACATGGGGTAGGTGGTGGAATGGACATGGGGTAGGGGGAGGAATGGACAGGGGGTAGGGGGGAGGAATGGACAGGGGGTAGGGGGGAGTAATGGACATGGGCAGGGGGGGAGGAATGGACAGGGGACAGGGGGAGAAATGGACAGCGGGAGGAATGGACAGGGGGCAGGGGGAGGAATGGACAGGGGGTAGGGGGGAGGAATGGACAGGGGGTATGGGGGAGGAATGGACAGGGGTATGGGAGGAATGGACAGGAGGTCGGGGGGAGGAATGGACAGGGGTATGGGAGGAATGGACAGGAGGTCGGGGGAGGAATGGACAGGGGGTAGGGGGGAGGAATTGACAGGGGGTAGGGGGAGGAATGGACAGGGTGTAGGGGGTGGAATGGACAGGGGGTAGGGGGACGAATGGACAGGGGGTAGGGGGGGAGGAATTTACAGGGGTAGAGGGGAGGAATGGACAGGGGGTAGGGGGGGAGGAGTGGACAGGGGTAGGGGGCAAGGAATTGACAGGCGGTGGGGGGGAGGAATGGACAGGGGGTAGGGGGAGGAATGGATAGGGGGGAGGGGGAGGAATGGACAGGGGGAAGGGGGAAGGAAGGGACAGGGGGTAGGGGGAGCAATGGACAGGGGGTAGGGGGAGTAATGGACAGGGGGCAGGGGGGAGGAATGGACAGGGGAGGAATGGACAGGGGGCAGGGGGAGGAATGGACAGGGGGCAGGGGGAGGAATGGACAGGGGGCAGGGGGGGAGAAATGGACAGGGGGAGGAATGGGCAGGGGACAGGGGGGAGGAATGGGCAGGGAGCAGGGGGGAGGAATGGACAGGGGGGAGGAATGGACAGGGGGAGGAACGGACATGGGGGAGGAATGGACTGTGGGGAGGAATGGACAGGGGGCAGGGGGGAGGATTGGACAGGGGGAGGGGGGAGGAATGGACAGGGGGGAGGAATGGACAGAGGGCAGGGGGGGAGGAATGGACAGGGGGCAGGGGGGAGGAATGGACAGGGGGCAGGGGGGAGTAATGGACATGGGCAGGGGGGAGGAATGGACAGGGGACAGGGGGAGAAATGGACAGCGGGAGGAATGGACAGGGGGCAGGGGGAGGAATGGACAGGGGGTAGGGGGGAGGAATGGACAGGGGGTATGGGGGAGGAATGGACAGGGGTATGGGAGGAATGGACAGGAGGTCGGGGGGAGTAATGGACAGGGGGTAGGGGGGAGGAATTGACAGGGGGTAGGGGGAGGAATGGACAGGGGGTAGGGGGGAGGAATGGACAGGGGGTAGGGGGGAGGAATGGACAGGGGGTGGGGGGGAGGAATGGACAGGGGGTGGGGGGAGGAATGGGCAGGGGGTGGGGGGGAGGAATGGACAGGGTGTAGGGGGAGGAATGGACAGGGTGGAGGAATGGACAGGGGGTAGGGGGAGGAATGGACAGGGGGTAGGGGGGAGGAATGGACAGGGGGTAGAGGGAGGAATGGACTGGGGGTAGGGGGAGGAATGGACAGGGTGTAGGGGGTGGAATGGACAGGGGGTAGGGGGACGAATGGACAGGGGGTAGGGGGGGAGGAATTTACAGGGGTAGAGGGGAGGAATGGACAGGGGGTAGGGGGGGAGGAGTGGACAGGGGTAGGTGGCAAGGAATTGACAGGCGGTGGGGGGGAGGAATGGACGGGGGGTAGGGGGAGGAATGGACAGGGGGGAGGGGGAGGAATGGACAGGGGGTAGGGGGAAGGAAGGGACAGGGGGTAGGGTGGGAGGAATGGACAGGGGGCAGGGTGGAGGAATGGACAGGGGGCAGGGGGAGGAATGGACAGGGGTAGGGGGAGGAATGGACAGGGCGTAGGGGGAGGAATGGACAGCGGGCAGGGTGGAAGAATGGACGGGGGGAGGAAGGGACAGGGGGGAGGAAGGGACGGGGGAGGAATGGACAGGGGGGAGGAATGGGGAGGGGGAGGATTGGACACGGGGTAGGGGGGGTGGAATGGACGGGGGTAGGGGGAGGAATGGACAGGGGGTAGGGGTAGGAATGGACAGGGGGTAGGGGTAGGAACGGACAGGGGGTAGGGGGAGGAATGGACAGGGGGTAGGGGGAGTAATGGACAGGGGGCAGGGGGGAGGAATGGACAGAGGGGAGGAATGGACAGGGGGCAGGGGGGAGGAATGGACAGGGGGCAGGGGGAGGAATGGACAGGGGGCAGGGGGGAGAAATGGACAGGGGGAGGAATGGGCAGGGGACAGGGGGGAGGAATGGGCAGGGGGCAGGGGGGAGGAATGGACAGGGGGGAGGAATGGACAGGGGGAGGAACGGACATGGGGGAGGAATGGACTGTGGGGAGGAATGGACAGGGGGCAGGGGGGAGGATTGGACAGGGGGAGGGGGGAGGAATGGACAGGGGGGAGGAATGGACAGGGGGCAGGGGGGAGGAATGGACAGGGGGCAGGGGGGAGGAATGGACAGGGGGCAGGGGGGAGTAATGGACATGGGCAGGGGGGAGGAATGGACAGGGGACAGGGGGAGAAATGGACAGCGGGAGGAATGGACAGGGGGCAGGGGGAGGAATGGACAGGGGGTAGGGGGGAGGAATGGACAGGGGGGTATGGGGGAGGAATGGACAGGGGTATGGGAGGAATGGACAGGAGGTCGGGGGGAGGAATGGACAGGGGGTAGGGGGGGAGGAATTGACAGGGGGTAGGGGGAGGAATGGACAGGGGGTAGGGGGGAGGAATGGACAGGGGGTAGGGGGGAGGAATGGACAGGGGGTGGGGGGGAGGAATGGACAGGGGGTGGGGGGAGGAATGGGCAGGGGGTGGGGGGGAGGAATGGACAGGGTGTAGGGGGAGGAATGGACAGGGTGGAGGAATGGACAGGGGGTAGGGGGAGGAATGGACAGGGGGTAGGGGGGAGGAATGGACAGGGGGTAGAGGGAGGAATGGACTGGGGGTAGGGGGAGGAATGGACAGGGTGTAGGGGGTGGAATGGACAGGGGGTAGGGGGACGAATGGACAGGGGGTAGGGGGGGAGGAATTTACAGGGGTAGAGGGGAGGAATGGACAGGGGGTAGGGGGGGAGGAGTGGACAGGGGTAGGGGGCAAGGAATTGACAGGCGGTGGGGGGGAGGAATGGACAGGGGGTAGGGGGAGGAATGGACAGGGGGGAGGGGGAGGAATGGAGAGGGGGTAGGGGGAAGGAAGGGACAGGGGGTAGGGTGGGAGGAATGGACAGGGGGCAGGGTGGAGGAATGGACAGGGGGCAGTGGGAGGAATGGACAGGGGTAGGGGGAGGAATGGACAGGGCGTAGGGGGAGGAATGGACAGCGGGCAGGGTGGAAGAATGGACGGGGGGAGGAAGGGACAGGGGGGAGGAAGGGACGGGGGAGGAATGGACAGGGGGGAGGAATGGGGAGGGGGAGGATTGGACACGGGGTAGGGGGGGGTGGAATGGACGGGGGTAGGGGGAGGAATGGACAGGGGGTAGGGGTAGGAATGGACAGGGGGGTAGGGGTAGGAACGGACAGGGGGTAGGGGGAGGAATGGACAGGGGGTAGGGGGAGTAATGGACAGGGGGCAGGGGGGAGGAATGGACAGAGGGGAGGAATGGACAGGGGGCAGGGGGGAGGAATGGACAGGGGGCAGGGGGAGGAATGGACAGGGGGCAGGGGGGAGAAATGGACAGGGGGAGGAATGGGCAGGGGACAGGGGGAGGAATGGGCAGGGGGGAGGAATGGACAGGGGGGAGGAATGGACAGGGGGGAGGAACGGACATGGGGGAGGAATGGACTGTGGGGAGGAATGGACAGGGGGCAGGGGGGAGGATTGGACAGGGGGAGGGGGAGGAATGGACGGGGGGAGGAATGGACAGGGGGCAGGGGGGAGGAATGGACATGGGGCAGGGGGGAGGAATGGACAGGGGGCAGGGGGGAGGAATGGACAGGGGGCAGGACTAGACAGGGGACAGGAATGGACACGGGGAGGAATGGACAGGGGGCAGGGGGGGAGGAGTGGACAGGGGGCAGGTGGGAGGAATGGGCAGAGGGAGGAATGGACAGGGGGCAGGGGGAGGAATGGACAGGGGGCAGGAATAGACAGGGGGCAGGTTGAAGGAATGGACAGGGGGCAGGGGGGAGGAATGGACAGGGGGCAGGGGGGAGGAATGGACAGGGGATAGGCGGGCGGAATGGACAGGGCAGGGGGAGGAATGGACAGGGGGCAGGGGGGAGGAATGGGCAGGGGGGAGGAATGGACAGGGGGCAGGCGGGAGGAATGGACAGGGGGCAGGGGGGAGGAATGTACAGGGGTCGGGTGGAGGAATGGACAGGGGGCAGGGGGGAGGAATGGACAGGGGGGAGGAATGGACAGGGGGCAGGGGGAGGAATGGACAGGGGGTAGGGGGGAAGGAATTGACAGGGCAGGGGGAGGAATGGACAGGGGGCAGGGGGGGAGGAATGGGCAGGGTGGAGGAATTGACTGAGGGAGTAATGGACAGGGGGCATGGGGAGGAATGGACAGGGGGCAGGGGGGTGGAATGGACAGGGGGTGGGGGGGAGGAATGGACAGGGGGCAGGGGGGGGAGGAATGGGCAGGGTGGAGGTATGGACAGGGGGAGGAATGGACAGGGGGCAAGGGGAGGAATGGACAGGGGGCAGGGGGAGGACTGGACAGGGGGCAGGGGGGCGGAATGGACAGGATGTAGGGAGAGGAATGGACCGGGGGTAGGGAGGAGGAATGGATAGGTGGTAGGGGGAAGGAATGGACAGGGGGTACGGGGGAGGAATGGACAGGGGGTAGGGGGAGGAATGGACAGGGGTAGGGGGGAGGAATGGACTGGGGGCAGGGTGGAGGAATGGACAGGGGGCAGGGTGGAGGAATGGACAGGGGCCAGGGGGGCGAATGGACAGGGTGTAGGGGGAGGAATGGACTGGGTGTAGGGGGAGGAATGGACAGGGGGCAGGAATGTATAGGGGGCAGGCTGGAGGAAGGGACAGGGGGGAGGACGGGACAGGGGGAGGAATGGACAGGGGGGAGGGGGAGGAATGGACAGGGGGTAGGGGGGAGGAATAGACAGAGGGGGGGGGAATGGACAGAGGGGTAGGGTGGAGGAATGGACAAGGGGTAGGGGGAGGAATGGACAGAGGGTAGGGGAGGAATGGATAGGGGGTAGGAATGGACAGGGGGTAGCGGTAGGAATGGATAGGGGGTAGGGGTAGGAATGGACAGGGGGTAGGGGTAGGAATGGACAGGGGGTAGGGAGAGGAATGGAAAGGGGGTAGGGATGGAATGGACAGGGTGTAGGGGGAGGAATGGACAGGGGGTAGGGGGTAGAAATGGACAGGGGGTAGCGGGGGAGGAATGGACAGGGGGTAGGGGGGGAGGAATGGACAGGGGGTAGGGGGGAGGAATGGACAGGGGGTAGAGGGAGGAATGGACAGGGGGCAGGGGAGAGGAATGGACAGGGGCCAGGGGAGAGGAATGGACAGGGGGCACGGGGGATGAATGGACAGGGGGCAGGGGGAGGAATGGACAGGGTGGAGGAATGGACAGGGGGGTGGAATGGGCAGGGGGGAGGAATGGGCAGGGGGCAGGGGGGAGGAATGGACAGGGGGAGGAATGGACAGGGGGGAGGAATGGACAGGGGGCAGTGGGAGTGACGGACAGGGGGCAGGGGGGAGGATTGGACAGGGGGGAGGGGGAGGAATGGACAGGGTGTAGGGGTGAGGAATGGACAGGGGGTAGGGGGCAGGAATGGACAGGGTGAAGGGGGGAGAAATGGTCAGGTGGTAGTCGGGGAGGAATGGTCAGGGGTTGGGGGGAGGAATGGACACGTGGTAGGGGGGGTGGAATGGACAGGGGGTAGGTGGGAGGAATGGACAGGTGGTAGGGGGAAGGAATGGACAGGGAGTACGGGGGAGGAATGGACAGGGGGCAGGGGGGGAGGAATGGACAGGGGGCAGGGTGGAGGAATGGACAGGGGACAGGGGCCAGGGGGGCGAATGGACAGGGTGTCGGGGGAGGAATGGACTGGGTGTAGGGGGAGGAATGGACAGGGGGCAGGGTGCAGGAATGGATAGGGGGCAGGGTGGAGGAAGGGACAGGGGGGAGGACGGGACAGGGGGAGGAATGGACAGGGGGGAGGGGGAGGAATGGACAGGGGGTAGGGGGGAGGAATAGACAGGGGGGGGGAATGGACAGAGGGGTAGGGTGGAGGAATGGACAAGGGGTAGGGGGAGGAATGGACAGAGGGTAGGGGAGGAATGGATAGGGGGTAGGAATGGACAGGGGGTAGCGGTAGGAATGGATAGGGGGTAGGGGTAGGAATGGACAGGGGTAGGGGTAGGAATGGACAGGGGGTAGGGAGAGGAATGGAAAGAGGGTAGGGATGGAATGGACAGGGTGTAGGGGGAGGAATGGACAGGGTGTAGGGGGGAGAAATGATCAGGGGGTAGAGTGGGAGGAATGGACAGGGGGTAGGGGGGAGGAATGGACAGGGGGTAGGGGGGAGGAATGGACAGGGGGTAGGGGGGAGGAATGGACAGGGGCTAGCGTGGAGGAATTGACAGGGGGTAGGGGGGAGGAATGGATAGGGGGTAGGGGGGGTGGAATGGACAGGGGGTAGGGGGGGAGGAATGGGTAGGGGGGAGGAATGGACAGGGGGTAGCGGGGAGGAGGAATGGACAGGGGGTAGGGGGGAGGAATGGACAGGGGACAGGATGTAGGGTGAGGAATGGACAGGGGACAGGATGTAGGGGGACGAATGGACAGGGGGTAGGGGGAGGAATGGACGGGTTTGGGGAAGGAATGGACAGGGGGTAGGTTGAGGAATGGACAGGGTGTAGGGGGAGAAATGGACAGAGGGGGGGAGGAATGGACAGAGGGGGCGAGGAATGGACAGAGGGATTGGGGGGAGGAATGGACAGTGGGTAGGGGGAGGAATGGATAGGGGGAAGGAATCGACAGGGGGTAGGAGTAGGAACTGACAGGGGTAGGGGGAGGAATGGACAGGGGGTAGGGGGAGGAATGGACAGGGGGTAGAGGGAGGAATGGACTGGGGGCAGGGGAGAGGAATGGACAGGGGGCAGGGGGGATGAATGGACAGGGGGCAGGGGGAGGAATGGACAGGGTGGAGGAATGGACAGGGGGGTGGAATGGGCAGGGGGAGGAATGGGCAGGGGGCAGGGGGGAGGAATGGACAGGGGGAGGAATGGACAGGGGGGAGGAATGGACAGGGGGCAGTGGGAGTGACGGACAGGGGGCAGGGGGGAAGATTGGACAGGGGGGAGGGGGAGGAATGGACAGGGTGTAGGGGGGAGGAATGGACAGGGGGTAGGGGGCAGGAATGGACAGGGGGAAGGGGGGGAGAAATGGTCAGGTGGTAGTCAGGGAGGAATGGTCAGGGGTTGGTGGGAGGAATGGACACGGGGTAGGGGGGGTGGAATGGACAGGGAGTACGGGGGAGGAATGGACAGGGGGCAGGGGGGGAGGAATGGGCAGGGTGGAGGAATGGACTGGGGGAGTAATGGACAGGGGGCGGGGGAGGAATGGACAGGGGGCAGGTGGGAGGAATGGACAGGGGGCAGGGGGGCGGAATGGACAGGTGGTGGGGGGAGGAATGGACAGGGGGCAGGGGGGGGGGAGGAATTGGCAGGGTGGAGGTATGGACAGGGGGAGGAATGGACAGGGGGCAAGGGGAGGAATGGACAGCGGGCAGGGGGGGAGAAATGGACAGGTGGTAGTCGGGGAGGAATGGTCAGGGGTTGGGGGGAGGAATGGACACTGGGTAGGGGGGGTGGAATGGACAGGGGGTAGGGGGGAGGAATGGACAGGTGGTAGGGGGAAGGAATGGACAGGGAGTACGGGGGAGGAATGGACAGGGGTTAGGGGGAGGAATGGACAGGGGGTAGGGGGGAGGAATGGACAGGGGGCAGGGTGGAGGAATGGACAGGGGGCAGGGTGGAGGAATGGACAGGGGGTCGGGGGGAGGAATGGACAGGGAGTACGGGGGAGGAATGGACAGGGGTTAGGGGGGAGGAATGGACAGGGGGTAGGGGGGAGGAATGGACAGGGGGCAGGGTGGAGGAATGGACAGGGGGCAGGGTGGAGGAATGGACAGGGGGTACGGGGGAGGAATGGACAGGGGGGAGGGGGAGGAATGGACAGGGTGTAGGGGGGAGGAATGGACAGGGGGTAGGGGGCAGGAATGGACAGGGTGAAGGGGGGGAGAAATGGTCAGGTGGTAGTCGGGGAGGAATGGTCAGGGGTTGGGGGGAGGAATGGACAGGTGGTAGGGGGAAGGAATGGACAGGGAGTACGGGGGAGGAATGGACAGGGGGCAGGGGGGGAGGAATGGACAGGGGGCAGGGTGGAGGAATGGACAGGGGGCCAGGGGGGCGAATGGACAGGGTGTAGGGGGAGGAATGGACTGGGTGTAGGGGGAGGAATGGACAGGGGGCAGGGTGGAGGAAGGGACAGGGGGGAGGACGGGACAGGGGGAGGAATGGACAGGGGGGAGGGGGAGGAATGGACAGGGGGTAGGGGGGAGGAATAGACAGGGGGGGGGAATGGACAGAGGGTAGGGGAGGAATGGATAGGGGGTAGGAATGGACAGGGGGTAGCGGTAGGAATGGATAGGGGGTAGGGGTAGGAATGGACAGGGGGTAGGGGTAGGAATGGACAGGGGGTAGGGAGAGGAATGGAAAGAGGGTAGGGATGGAATGGACAGGGTGTAGGGGGAGGAATGGACTGGGTGTAGGGGGGAGAAATGATCAGGGGGTAGAGTGGGAGGAATGGACAGGGGGTAGCGGGGAGGAATGGACAGGGGGTAGGGGGGAGGAATGGACAGGGGGTAGGGGGGAGGAATGGACAGGGGCTAGCGGGGAGGAATTGACAGGGGGTAGGGGGGAGGAATGGATAGGGGGTAGGGGGGGTGGAATGGACAGGGGGTAGGGGGGGAGGAATGGGTAGGGGGGAGGAATGGACAGGGGGTAGCGGGGAGGAGGAATGGACAGGGGGTAGGGGGGAGGAATGGACAGGGGACAGGATGTAGGGTGAGGAATGGACAGGGGACAGGATGTAGGGGGAGGAATGGACAGGGGGTAGGGGGCAGGAATGGACAGGGGGAAGGGGGGGAGAAATGGTCAGGTGGTAGTCAGGGAGGAATGGTCAGGGGTTGGTGGGAGGAATGGACACGGGGTAGGGGGGGTGGAATGGACAGGGAGTACGGGGGAGGAATGGACAGGGGGCAGGGGGGGAGGAATGGGCAGGGTGGAGGAATGGACTTGGGGAGTAATGGACAGGGGGCGGGGGAGGAATGGACAGGGGGCAGGGGGGCGGAATGGACAGGGGGTGGGGGGAGGAATGGACAGGGGGCAGGGGGGGGGAGGAATTGGCAGGGTGGAGGTATGGACAGGGGGAGGAATGGACAGGGGGCAAGGGGAGGAATGGACAGCGGGCAGGGGGGGAAAAATGGACAGGTGGTAGTCGGGAAGGAATGGTCAGGGGTTGGGGGGAGGAATGGACACTGGGTAGGGGGGGTGGAATGGACAGGGGGTAGGGGGGAGGAATGGACAGGTGGTAGGGGGAAGGAATGGACAGGGAGTACGGGGGAGGAATGGACAGGGGTTAGGGGGGAGGAATGGACAGGGGGTAGGGGGGAGGAATGGACAGGGGGCAGGGTGGAGGAATGGACAGGGGGCAGGGTGGAGGAATGGACAGGGGCCAGGGGGGAGGAATGGACAGGGTGTAGGGGGAGGAATGGACAGGGGGTAGGGGGAGGAATGGACAGGGGGCAGGGTGCAGGAATGGACAGGGGGCAGGGTGGAGGAAGTGACAGGGGGGAGGAAGGGACAGGGGGAGGAATGGACAGGGGGGAGGGGGAGGAATGGACAGGGGGTAGGAGGGAGGAATGGACAGAGGGGGGAGGAATGGACAGAGGGGTAGGGGGGAGGAATGGACAAGGGGTAGGGGGAGGAATGGATAGGGGGTTGGAATGGACAGGGGGTAGGGGTAGGAATGGACAGGGGGTAGGGGTAGGAATGGACAGGGGGTAGGGGTAGGAATGGACAGGGGGTAGGGAGAGGAATGCACAGGGGGTAGGGAAAGGAATGGACAGGGTGTAGGGGGAGGAATGGACAGGTGGTAGGGGGGAGAAATGGACAGGGGGTAGGGGGGAGGAATGGACAGGGTGTAGGGGGAGGAATGGACAGGGGTAGGGGGGAGGAATTGACAGGGGGTAGGGGGGAGGAATGGACAGGGGGTGGGGTGGGGAGGAATGGACAGGGGGTAGGGGGAGGAATGGACAGGGGGTAGGGGGGGAGGAATGGATAGGGGGTAGGGGGGTGGAATGGACAGGGGGTAGGGGGGGATGAATGGACAGGGGGCAGGGGGAGGAATGGATAGGGTGGAGGAATGGACAGTGGGGTAGAATGGGCAGGGGAGAGGAATGGGCATGGGGCAGGGGGGAGGAATGGACAGGGGGAGGAATGGACAGGGGGGAGGAATGGACAGGGGGCAGGGGGGAGCGACGGACAGGGGGCAGGGGGGAGGATTGGACAGGGGGAGGGGAGAGGAATGGACAGGGTGTAGGGGGGAGGAATGGACAGGGGGTAGGGGGGAGGAATGGACAGGGGGAAGGGGGGGAGAAATGGTCAGGTGGTAGTGGGGGAGGAATGGACAGGGGTTGGGGGGAGGAATGGACACGGGGTAGGGGGGGTGGAATGGACAGGGGGTAGGGGGGAGGAATGGACAGGGGGTAGGGGGAGGAATGGACAGGGGGTAGGGGGGAGGAATGGACAGGGGGTAGGGGGGGAGGAATGGACAGGGGGTAGGAGGGGAGGAATGGACAGGGGGCAGAGTGGAGGAATGGACAGGGGGTAGCGGGAAGGAATGGACAGGGGGTAGGGGGAGGAATGGACAGGGGGGAGGAATGGACAGGGGGGAGGAATGGACAGGGGGAGGAATGGGGATGGGGGGGAACTGGGAGGGGGAGGAATGTGGACAGGGGGAGGAATGGGGATGGGGGGGAATGGGGAGGGGGAGGAATGGACAGGGGGGAGGAATGGACAGGGGGTAGGGGGGAGGAATGGACAGAGGGGGGAGGAATGGACAGAGGGGTGGGGGGGAGGAATGGACAGTGGGTAGGGGGAGGAATGGATAGGGGGGAAAGAATGGACAGGGTCTAGGGGTAGGAATGGACAAGGGGTAGGAACGGACGGGGTAGGGGGAGGAATGGACAGGGGGTAGGGGAGTAATGGACATGTGGTAGGGGGGAGGAATGTACAGGGGGGATGAATGGACAGGGGAAGGGGGAGGAATGGACAGGGGGGCAGTGGGGAGGAATGGACAGGGGGAGGAATGGGCAGGGGACAGGGGGAGGAATGGGCAGGGGCAGGGGGGATGAATGGACAGGGGGAGGAATGGACAGGGGGGAGGGAACGGACAGGGGGAGGAATGGACAGGGGGCAGGGGGAGGATTGGACAGGGGAAGGGGGAGGAATGGACAGGGGGAGGAATGGACAGGGGGCAGGGGGGAGGAATGGACAGGGGGCAGGGGGGAGGAATGGACAGGGGGGAGCAATGGACAGGCGGCAGGGGGGAGGAATGGACAGGGGCCACGAATACACAGGGGACAGGAATGGACAGGGGGGAGGAATGGACAGGGGGCAGGGGGGAGGATGGACAGGGGGTAGGGGGGAGGAATGGGCAGGGGGAGGAATGGATAGGGGGCAGGGGGAGGAATGGACAGGTGGCAGGGGGAGGAATGGACAGGAGGCAGGAATGGGCAGGGGGAAGGAATGGACAGGGGGCAGGGGGGAGGAATGGACAGGGGGCAGGGTGAGGAATGGACAGGGGGCAGGGGGAAGGAATGGACAGGGGGCAGGGGGGAGGAATGGACAGGGGGCAGGGGTGAGGAATGGACAGGGCTGGGGAGGAATGAACAGGGCAGGGGGAGGAATGGACAGGGGGCAGGGGGAGGAATGGGCAGGTGGGAGGAATGGACAGGGGCAGGGGGGAGGAATGGACAGGGGGCAGGGGGGGAGGAATGGACAGGGGGCAGGGGGGCGGAATGGACAGGGGGCGGGGGGAGGAATGGACAGGGGGCAGGCGGAGGAATGGACAGGGGGTAGGGGGGAAGGAATGGACAGGGCAGGGGAGAGGAATGGACAGGGGGCAGGGGGGGAGGAATGGACAGGGGGCAGGGGGTGGAGGAATGGGCAGGATGGAGGAATGGACAGGGGGGTAGGGGGAGGAATGGACAGGGGGTAGGGGGGAGGAATGGACAGGCGGTCGGGGGGTGGAATGGACAGGGGATACGGGGGAGGAATGGACAGGGGTTAGGGGAGGAGGAATGGACAGGGGGCAGGGGGGGAGGAATGGACAGGGGCAGGGGGGGGAGGAATGGACAGGGGGCAGGGGTTGGAGGAATGGGCAGGATGGAGGAATGGACAGGGGGCAGGGGGAGGAATGGACAGTGGGCAGGGGGGAGGAATGGATAGGGGGCAGGGGGGCTGAATGGACAGGGGGTAGGGGGAGGAATGGACAGGGGGTAGGGGGAGGAATGGACAGGGGGTCGGGGGGTGGAATGGACAGGGATACGGGGGAGGAATGTTCAGGGGGTAGGGGGGAGGAGGAATGGACAGGGGGCAGGGTGGAGGAATGGACAGGGGGGTAGGGGGGAGGAATTGACAGGGGGTAACGGGGAGGAATGGACAGGGGGTGGGGTGGGGAGGAATGGACAGGGGGTAGGGGGAGGAATGGACAGGGGGTAGGGGGGGAGAAATGGATAGGGGGTAGGGGGGTGGAATGGACAGGGGGTAGGGGGGGAGGACTGGACAGAGGGTAGGGGGGAGGAATGGACAGGGGGTAGCGGGGAGGAGGAATGGACAGGGGGTAGGGGGGAGGAATGGACAGGGGACAGGATGTAGGGTGAGGAATGGACAGGGGACAGGATGTAGGGGGAGGAATGGACAGGGGGTAGGGGGAGGAATGGACGGGTTTGGGGGAGGAATGGACAGGGGGTAGGTTGAGGAATGGACAGGGGGTAGGAGTAGGAACTGACAGGGGTAGGGGGAGGAATGGACAGGGGATTGGGGGAGGAATCGACAGGGGGTAGGGGGAGGAATGGACAGGGGGCAGGGTAGAGGAATGGACAGGGGGCAGGGGGGGATGAATGGACAGGGGGCAGAGGGAGGAATGGACAGGGTGGAGGAATGGACAGTGGGGTAGAATGGGCAGGGGAGAGGAATGGGCATGGGGCAGGGGGGAGGAATGGACAGGGGGAGGAATGGACAGGGGGGAGGAATGGACAGGGGGCAGGGGGAGCGACGGACAGGGGGCAGGGGGGAGGATTGGACAGGGGGGAGGGGAGAGGAATGGACAGGGTGTATGGGGGAGGAATGGACATGGGGTAGGGGGGAGGAATGGACAGGGGGAAGGAGGGGAGAAATGGTCAGTTGGTAGTGGGGGAGGAATGGACAGGGGTTGGGGGGAGGAATGGACAGGGGGTAGGGGGAGGAATGGACAGGGGGTAGGGGGGGAGGAATGGACAGGGGGCAAGAGTGGAGGAATGGACAGGGGGTAGCGGGAAGGAATGGACAGGTGATAGGGGGAGGAATGGACAGGGCGGAGGAATGGACAGGGGGGAGGAATGGGGATGGGGGGGAATGGGGAGAGGGGAGGAATGGACAGGGGGGAGGAATGGACAGGGGGTAGTGGGAGGAATGGACAGAGGGGGCAGGAATGGATAGAGGAGTGGGGGGGTGGAATGGACAGTGGGTAGGGGGAGGAATGGATAGGGGGAAAGAATGGACAGGGTGTAGGGGTAGGAATGGACAGGGGGTAGGGATAGGAACGGACAGGGGGTAGGGGAGGAATGGACAGGGGGTAGGGGAGTAATGGACATGTGGTAGGGGGGAGGAATGTACAGGGGGGATGAAAGGACAGGGGGCAGGGGGAGGAATGGACAGGGGGCAGGGGGAGGAATGGACAGGGGGCAGTGGGGAGGAATGGACGGGGGAGGAATGGGCAGGGGACAGGGGGAGGAATGGGCAGGGGGCAGGGGGGATGAATGGACAGGGGGAGGAATGGACAGGGGGGAGGAACGGACAGGGGGGAGGAATGGACAGGGGGCAGGGGGAGGATTGGACAGGGGGAAAGGGGAGGAATGGACAGGGGGGAGGAATGGACAGGGGGCAGGGGGGAGGAATGGACAGGGGGCAGGGGGGAGGAATGGACAGGGGGGAGCAATGGACAGGCGGCAGGGGGGAGGAATGGACAGGGGCCACGAATACACAGGGGACAGGAATGGACAGGGGGAGGAATGGACAGGGGGCAGGGGGGAGGAATGGACAGGGGGTAGGGGGGAGGAATGGGCAGGGGGAGGAATGGATAGGGGGAAGGAATGGACAGGGGGCAGGGGTAGGAATGGACAGGGGGCAGGGGTGAGGAATGGACAGGGGGCAGGGGGAAGGAATGGACAGGGGGCAGGGGGGAGGAATGGACAGGGGGCAGGGGTGAGGAATGGACAGGGGATGGGGAGGAATGGACAGGGCAGGGGGAGGAATGGACAGGGGGCAGGGGGAGGAATGGGCAGGTGGGAGGAATGGACAGGGGCAGGGGGGAGGAATGGACAGGGGGCAGGGGGGAGGAATGGACAGGGGGCAGGGGCCGGAATGGACAGGGGGCGGGGGGAGGAATGGACAGGGGGCAGGCGGAGGAATGGACAGGGGGTAGGGGGGAAGGAATGGACAGGGCAGGGGAGAGGAATGGACAGGGGGCAGGGGGTGGAGGAATGGGCAGGATGGAGGAATGGACAAGGGGTAGGGGAGGAATGGACAGGGGTTAGGGGGGAGGAATGGACAGGGGGTCGGGGGGTGGAATGGACAGGGGATACGGGGCAGGAATGGACAGGGGGTAGGGGGAGGAGGAATGGACAGGGGGCAGGGGGGAGGAATGGACAGGGGGCAGGGGGGGAGGAATGGACAGGGGGCAGGGGTTGGAGGAATGGGCAGGATGGAGGAATGGACAGGGGGCAGGGGGAGGAATGGACAGTGGGAAGAGGGGAGGAATGGACAGGGGGCAGGGGGGCTGAATGGACAGGGGGTAGGGGGAGGAATGGACAGGGGGTAGGGGGAGGAATGGACAGGGGGTCGGGGGGTGGAATGGACAGGGGATACGGGGGAGGAATGGACAGGGGGTAGGGGGAGGAGGAATGGACAGGGGGCAGGGTGGAGGAATGGACAGGGGGCAGGGGGGAGGAATAGACAAAGGGTAGAGGGGAGGAATGGACAGGGGGCAGGGTGGAGGAATGGACAGGGGGCAGGGTGGAGGAAGGGACGGGGGAGGAAGGGACAGGGGGAGGAATCGACAGGGGGGCGGGGAAGGAATGGACAGGGTGTAGGGGGGAGGAATGGACAGTGGGGGAGGAATGGACAGAGGGGTAGGGGGGGAGGAATGGACAAGGGGTAGGGGGAGGAATGGACAGTGGGTAGGGGGAGGAATGGATAGGGGGTAGGAATGGACAGGGGGTAGGGGTAGGAATGGACAGGGGGTAGGGGTAGGAATGGACAGGGGGTAGGGATAGAAATGGACAGAGGGTAGTGAGAGGAATGGACAGGGGGTAGGGAGAGGAATGGACAGGGGGTAGGGGGGATGAATGGACAGGGGGTAGGGGGGAGAAATGGACAGGGGGTAGGTGGGAGGAATGGACTGGGGGTAGGGGGGAGGAATTGACAGGGGGTAGGGGGGGAGGAATGGACAGGGGGTGGGGTGGGGAGGAATGGACAGGGGTTAGGTGGGAGGAATGGACAGGGGGTAGGGGGAGGAATGGACAGGGGGTAGGGGAGGAATGGACAGGGGGCAGGGGGGGAGGAATGGACAGGGGCTAGGGGTGGAGGAATGGACAGGGGGTAGCGGAGAGGAGGAATGGACGGTGGGTAGGGGGAGGAATGGACAGGGGACAGGATGTAGGGGGAGGAATGGACAGGGGGTAGGGGGAGGAATGGACGTGGTAGGGGGAGGAATGGACGGGGTTGGGGGAGGAATGGACGGGGTAGGTTGAGGAATGGACAGGGTGTGGGGGGAGGAATTTACAGAGGGGTAGGAAGGAATGGACAGAGGGGGGGATGGAATGTACAGAGGGGGGAAGGAATGGACAGAGGGGGGGAAGGAATGGACAGTGGACAGGATGTAGGGGGAGGAATGGACGGGCTAGGGTGGAGAATGGACAGGGGGTAGGGAGAGGAATGGACAGGGGGTAGGGGGTAGGAATGGACAGAGAGGGGGAGGAATGGACAGTGGCGGGGGACGGGGGAATTGACAGAGGGGGAGGGGGAATGGACAGAGTGGGGAGGAATGGACAGAGAGGGAGAGGAATGGACAGAGGGGGGAATGGACAGAGGGGGAATGGACAGAGGGGGAGTGGACAGAGGGGGGAGTGGACAGGGGGGGAGGGGGGAGCGGACAGAGGGGGGAGGGGGGAATGGACAGAGGGGGAGGGGGAATGGACAGAGGGGGAGGAGGGAATGGACAGAGGGGGGAGGGGCGAATGGACAGATTGAGGGAGGAATGGACAGAGAGGGAGAGGAATGGACAGAGGGGGGCAGGGGGGAATGGACAGAGTGGGAGGGGAGAATGGACAGAGGGGAGAATGGACAGAGGGGAGAGGGTGGAATGGACAGAGGGGGAGGGGGAGTGGGCAGTGGGGGGAGTGGTGAATGGACAGAGGGGGAAGAGGGGAATGGACAGAGGGGGCGAAATGGACAGAGAGGGGAGGGGGAATGGACTGAGGGGGGAGGGGGGAATGGACAGACGGGGGAGGGGGGAATGGACAGACGGGGGGAGGGGGGAATGGACAGAGGAGGGGGGGGAATGGACAGAGGGGGAGGGATGGACAGAGAGGGAGGGAAGGGCGGGAGGGGCAGGAATGGACAGGGGGGAGAGGGAGGAATGGACAGAAGGGGTGGAGGAATGGACAGAGGTGTGGTGGAGGAATGGACAGAGGTGGGAGAGGGAATGGACAGAGGTGGGGAGGGGGGAATGGACAGAGGGGGGAAGGGTGGGATGGACAGAGGCGGGTGGAGAGATGGACAGGGTGGGGGGAGGGATGGACAGAGGCGGGTGGAGGGATGGACAGTGGCCGGAGGGAGGGGGAGCGATGGACAGAGAGGGGGAGCGATGGACAGAGAGCGGGGAGCGATGGACAAAGATGGGGGATGGAATGTACAGAGAGGGGGAAGGGGTGGACAGAGTGGGGGAGGGATGGACAGAGGGGGGAGGGATGGACGGGGAGGGAAGAATGGACAGAGGGAGGGAGGGAGGGACAGTAAAGGGGGGGGAGGGAGGGACAGTGGCGGGGGAGGGAGGGACGGGGGGGAAGGGAGAGACAGGGGTGAGGTGCGGAGGAGGGAGGGACGGAGGGGGGTGTGTAGGGACAGAGGGGGGCGGGAGGGACAGAGGGGGAGAGGAGGGGGAGATGGAGGGAGGAAAAGAGAGACGGAAGGAGGGGGAGAAGGAGGGAGAAAAGCGGGGAGGGAGGGGGGAGCGAGGGGAGGAAAGCGGGGAGGGAGGGGAGGAATGCGGGGAGGGAGGAGCGAGGGAAGGAGAGGGGGGAGGGACGAAGGGAGGGATGGATCGGGAGTGGGGGTGGGAGGGACAGAGAAGGAGGGAGGGGGAGGGACAGAGAGGGGGAGGGGCGAGGGACGAAGGGGAGGGGATGGACGGGGATGAGGGGGAGAGGGAGGGAGGAGGGAGGGACCGAGAGGGGGGGAGGGACAGAGGAGGGAGGGAGGGGGAGGGACAGAGAGGGAGGGACAGAGAGGGGGGAGGGACAGAGGAGGGAGAGGGAGGGGGAGGGACAGAGAGGGAGGGAGGGGGATGGACAGAGAGGGAGGGAGGGCGAGGGTCAGAAGGGAGGGGGAGGGACAGAGAGGGAGGGAGGGAAGGGGGGGACAGGGAGGGAGGGGGGGAAAGGGGGGACGGGGAGGGAGGGGGGGCAGGGAGAGGTGGAGGGACAGGGGGAGGGACAGGGAGAGGGGGAGGGGGAGGGACCGAGAGGGAGGGGGAGGGACCCAGAGTGAGGGGGGTTGGAGGAAGGACCGAGAGGGAGGGGGAGGGACCGAGATGGAGGGTGGGAGGGGGAGGGACCGAGACGGACGGTGGGAGGGGGAGGGACCGAGAGGGAGGGTGGGAGGGGGTGGGACCGAGAGGGAGGGCGTGAGGGGGAGGGACCGAGAGGGAAGGAAGGAGGGGTGGGACTGAGAGGGTGGGAGGGAGGTGTGGTGATATGCATCACTGTAAATACACAGGGGGTTAATGTAGATACACTAGGACACAGTAAATACACAAGGGGTTAATGTAAATACACTGGAACTAAATACACACTAGAGGGAGCACCAGAGACATCATAACACACAGACATTCAACCAATAGGCCAGTAAGATAGGACACGACCAATGGGCAGTCAAGACACACCCAGAGGTGACACTACCACAAGGGGGCTACCCACATAAAAGGACAGGGCACACATGCTCTTTGCCTTTCCATCGGCGACACTCAGAGGACAGGGGCAGATCAGGGAAGCATCACACCCACCGCATGGATTAGAGCAGACTGGTTAGTAAGTTTGAGTTACTATAGTTAGATTAGCAGTAGAGTCGAACCCAAGTAGGAGAATTGTTAACTGGTCAATAAATGTGTTAAATCTATCTCCAAGTCTGAACCTTCCTTTGTCAGAGTATACATCAAGGAAGCAGCTTATGCTCTGTGAAGAAGCAGAACAAAACATGGTTCCAGGAGTGTATGTTAATCCCTATAGTTCAACTCAACAAATCCGTGACAACCAGCAACAGCACCCAGACAAGATGTTTGAGATTCCGGTTCCACAGCAGCTCGGGTACCACGGCAATCTCAGTGCAAACTGGCGTGCGTTCAGGCAGAGATTCAACATCTACCTGGTAGTGTTCGACACAGATGGCGTGGCGGATGAAGAGAAAATAAAGCTGCTACTCACCATCGCAGGTGCAAGGGCAGCAGAAATCTTCGAGACCTTCAAGTGCTCCAAAGGCCAAGAAAAGAGCGACTTCCAGGTAGTCCTGGACAAGTTTCAAGAATTCTGCGAGGAAAACACAAGAAAAAACAGTAAAAGAGGCGCCAATACTGACCACAAGGCAGGTAGGCCTGCAAATGCAGAAAACGGCAGTTTTGATTTGCAGCCATCTTGGGAAAGGAGCCGCACATGCGCAGTTGCGCAAAGAGCGCACAGAACAGAAAGGTCCGTTTGCGCAGTTGCAAAAAAGGTACCAAATACAGGAACAGCGATCTGCGCATGCGCAAATGCTTATTACGCTTTATGTCACAAGCATCATGACGTCAGAGGCCCCCGGACCGTGCCCACTTAAAGGGGAAATGTCCCAAAACAGCAACAAAAAAAAATTTAAGCCATAAAACACAATTCTTTCACGTGGAACGACAGCACAATGCCTGAACTTCGACCAGTATCTGAAAGTAACCTCCGCAGAACCCTGCAACAAGCAGTTAGCACCGCCCTAGATGATGATGATTGAAGACTACGACTCAGACGAAGATTTTATAATTGGATGTGGCAACCCCCGTACCATCATTGGACGTGGTGACCCCAGTACCAAATCCGAACCGCAACTGAGGTGTTGTACATTGCAGACCCCGACGGCGAGTTCTTCGGATTGGGGAACCCTCAGCCCAGCATATATGACATCCCGACTCATGAGTGCAGGATTATGCTGCGGCCTAACGCCAAGAGACAGGGAGCGGTACAGGCCTACAGAGAGCAGCCTGCTGCTGCACAGAGAGTCGTCCACGCACCGTGAAGAGTCCCCGACTCCACACAGAGAGTGGTCCACGCACCACGAAGTGTCCCAGCCTCCACACAAGAAGTGATGGCAGACTCCACAGCGAGACCAATGCACGATTCCACACAGGGAACGCTGCAAGACTCCACAGAGAGAGTGACACAAGCCTCCACAGCGAGCTCGTGGACAGACTCCACGGGGAAGCAACGCAAGACTCCAGAGCGCAGTCCTTGCGTGAACAAGACCATGAAGGTTTAGCAACCTCAAGTGAACAGCAAGCAGACTATGACAGTCTACCATGATCAAGTGAACGACAAGAAGACACTGAGGCTCTATCCACTGTATGTGCGACAAGTGACGACGGCATCCCACTTCCCATACCAGATGTGCAATGTGATAGACCTCAGCTAGTGTGTACAGAGGTACTCGACAATCACAGTGAGACTACTGGTGACTCCGGTGACACACGTATTTTCAAACCTCAACCACCCGAGCCTCTCCACAAGCAAATGCATTCCTGAACGTTTTGACTCTGGATGGGGAGCATCAAGAAACCTCAGCTGACACAGATGAACCACAAAGGGCTCCAGATGGGGAGCATCGACAAGCCAAAGCTGATTCAAATAAGCCGAACGTGACTCCAGACGGGGAGCGCAGCGGAGACTCAGTGACGCCACGCTCAAGGAAACAGCAGATGCCACAAGGGACGCTGACACGAGTAACTGTGTGAAGGACTTGTATTATCCACAGTGGGTGGTCGTTGAGCGCAACAAACACAGCAACAAAACCTACCAATCCAACAACGAAGAGAACATCAAGAAGCGTACCAGAAGCAACAATGTCAACAACAAGCATGACAAAAACAACAACAATGGAACTACGACTGGTACGACATGGTACAACTCTGCAAATGCGAGACACTGTTACTGCTCAGCTCAGTACAATGACATACCATGGCAGGCCAACAAAGATTGCATACATCGCTACCAGAAGCATTGAAAGAAGAAAAAAAAGTGTCCAAATCAGACAACAAAGTGACTTGACCACTTCTTGGTTCCTTACGCACAGGGACACTGACGGCGTTCACAAGGACATGCCACCATCAACATCACCACCTCACCAACAAAACAAGAAAGCCATTCAACCATATTAATTAATGAACTTTGGACTCATACATATGATTTGGACTTATTGTTTAATCATCACTGTCATCATGACTTGTACATGTCATCACTTATCTACCTATTTTGTTCAATTTTCTTTAACACTGTACAGAAAATATATAACATGAAAAAAGGGGGGATGTGGTAATATGCATCACTGTAAATACACGGGGGGTTAATGTAGATACACTAGGACACGGTAAATACACAAGGGGTTAATGTAAATACACTGGAACTAAATAAACACTAGAGGGAGCACCAGAGACATCATAACACACAGACATTCAACCAATAGGCCAGTAAGATAGGACACGACCAATGGGCAGTCAATACACACCCAGAGGTGACACTACCACAAGGGGGCTACCCACATAAAAGGACAGGGCACACATGCTCTTTCTCTTTCCATAGGTGACACTCAGAGGACAGGGGCAGATCAGGGAAGCATCACACCCACCGCATGGATTAGAGCAGACTGGTTAGTAAGTTTGAGTTACTATAGTTAGATTAGTAGTAGAGTCAAACCCAAGTGGGAGAATTGTTAACTGTCCAATAAATGTGTTAAATCTATCTCCAAGTCTGAACCTTCCTTTGTCAGAGCATACATCAAGGAAGCAGCTTATGCTACGTGGAGAAGCAGAACACAACAGGAGGGAGGGAGAGGGAGAGAGGGACCGAGGGGGAGGGACCGAGAGGGAGGGAGGGGGAGGGACCGAGAGGGAGGGAGGGGGAGGGACCGAGAGGGAGGGACCGAGAGGGAGGGAGGGTGGGGGAGGGACCGAGAGGGAGGGACCGAGAGGGAGGGAGGGAGCAAGGGGCACAGAGGAGTGGGGGTGGACTGAGAGGAGTGGGGGTGGACTGAGAGGAGTGGGGGTGGACAGAGAGGAGTGGGGGTGGACAGAGAGGTAGAGAGGAGGGGGTGGGACCGAGAAGGAGGGACCGAGAGGGAGGGAGGGACAAAAGGGAGGGAGCAAGGGGCACAGAGGAGTGGGTGGACTGAGAGGAGTGGGGGTGGACAGAGAGGAGTGGGGGTGGACAGAGCGGAGTGGGGTGGACAGAGAGGTATAGAGGAGGGGGTGGGACCGAGAAGGAGGGACCGAGAGGGAGGGAGGGACCAAGAGGGAGGGAGCAAGGGGCACAGAGGAGTGGGGGTGGACTGAGAGGAGTGGGGGTGGACAGAGAGGAGTGGGGTGGACAGAGAGGCAGAGAGGAGGGGGTGGGACAGAGAGGGGAGGGGTCAGAGAGGGGAGGGTGGACAGAGAGGAGGGTGTGGACAGAGAGGAGGGGGTGGACAGAGAGGAGGGGTGGTGGACAGAGGGGAGGGGGGTGGACAGAGAGGAGGGGGAGGTTGACAGAGAGGAGGGGGAGGTTGACAGAGAGGAGGGTGTGGACAGAGAGGTAGAGAGGAGGGGATGGGACAGAGAGGGGAGGACAGGCGGGGGGGGGTGTCACAGAGGGGGTGGAACAGAGAGGAGGGCAGAGAGGGGGTGGCAGAGAGGGGGTGGCAGAGAGAGGGGGCAGAGAATGGTGGGGCAGAGAGGAGGGGGACAGAGGAGGGGGGAACTGAAGGGGGGGAAACAGAGAGGGGGAATGGGGGGGGGCAGAGGGCGTGAGGTACAGAGAGAGGGTGGGGGACCGAGAGGGTGGGGGAGGGACAGAGAGGGTGGTGATGTGTTGGGTGCTCTGCTACACAGCCGAACCAACTCAGTTGCGAATGGTACAACTCAGTTTTATTACTAACATATATTTACAGTGGTAAACTGGTTACTGAGGTTCGATCATAACCCTTGAATCTGTGGACCTATTCCTAATACTATCTTGGAGTGGCACTCAGCACATGGTGGATGTCTGAGTGGCTTGCTGTGAGCTCTGTGCCCTGAGCTGTCTCCTGCTGGAATGAGCCGGAAGTGTCGTGTTCCCTGTTTTGTAATGTGTATGCTGTTGCCTGTGATTGGCTGTGGTGTTGTGTGTGTTGATTGATCCGTTGATCTGTCCATCAGTGTGTATGGATGTTTGTACCATGATGTTGATGTTAATTGGAGCGCATTCTGGGGAAGGTGGGACCTGTACAAGCAGGACGGGTTGCATCTGAACCAGAGGGGCACCAATATCCTGGGAGGGAGGTTTTCTAGTACTCTTCGGGAGGGTTTAAACTAATTTGGCAGGGGAATGGGAACCGGATTTGTAGTCCAGCAACTAAGGTAGCCGATATTCAGGACGTCAAAGCGTGTAATGAGGCAGTGGGGAAGGGAACACTGACAAAGGAGAGTACTTGCAGGCACGGAGAGGGGTTGAAGTGTGTATACTTCAACGCAAGAAGCATCAGGAATAAGGTGGGTGAACTTAAGGCATGGATCGGTACTTGGGACTACGATGTGGTGGCCATCACGGAAACTTGGATAGAAGAGGGGCAGAAATGGTTGTTGGAGGTCCCTGGTTATAGATGTTTCAATAATATTAGGGAGGGTGGTAAAAGAGGTGGTGGGGTGGCATTATTAATTAGAGATAGTATAACAGCTGCAGAAAGGCAGTTCGAGGAGTATCAGCCTACTGAGGTAGTATGGGTTGAAGTCAGAAATAGGAAAGGAGCAGTCACCTTGTTAGGAGTTTTCTATAGGCCCCCCAATAGTAGCAGAGATGTGGAGGAACAGATTGGGAAACAGATTTTGGAAAGGTGCAGAAGTCATAGGGTAGTAGTCATGGGCGACTTTAACTTCCCAAATATTGAGTGGAAACTCTTTAGATCAAATAGTTTGGATGGGGTGGTGTTTGTGCAGTGTGTCCAGGAAGCTTTTCTAACGCAGTATGTAGATTGTCCGACACAGAGGAGGGGCAATATTGGATTTAGTACTGGGTAATGAGCCAGGGCAAGTGATAGATTTGTTAGTGGGGGAGCATTTTGGAGATAGTGACCACAATTCTGTGACTTTCACTTTAGTAATGGAGAGGGATAGGTACGTGCAACAGGGCAAGGTTTACAATTGGGGGAAGGGTAAATACGATGTTGTCAGACAAGAATTGAAGTGCATAAGTTGGGAACATAGGCTGGCAGGGAAGGACACAAATGAAATGTGGAACTTGTTCAAGGAACAGGTGCTACGTGTCCTTGATATGTATGTCCCTGTCAGGCAGGGAAGAGATGGTCGAGTGAGGGAACCATGGTTGACAAGAGAGGTTGAATGTCTTGTTAAGAGGAAAAAGGTGACTTATGTAAGGCTGAGGAAACAAGGTTCAGACAGGGCATTGGAGGGATACAAGATAGCCAGGAGGGAACTGAAGAAAGGGATTAGGAGAGCTAAGAGAGGGCATGAACAATCTTTGGCGGGTAGGATCAAGGAAAACCCCAAGGCCTTTTACACATATGTGAGAAATATGAGAATGACTAGAGCGAGGGTAGGTCCGATCAAGGACAGTAGCGGGAGATTGTGTATTGAGTCTGAAGAGATAGGAGAGGTCTTGAACGAGTACTTTTCTTCTGTATTTACAAATGAGAGGGGCGATATTGTTGGAGAGGACAGTGTGAAACAGATTGGTAAGCTCGAGGAAATACTTGTTAGGAAGGAAGATGTGTTGGGCATTTTGAAAAACTTGAGGATAGACAAGTCCCCCGGGCCTGACGGGATATATCCAAGGATTCTATGGGAAGCAAGAGATGAAATTGCAGAGCCGTTGGCAATGATCTTTTCGTCCTCACTGTCAACAGGGATGGTACCAGGGGATTGGAGAGTGGCGAATGTCGTGCCCCTGTTCAAAAAAGGGACTAGGGATAACCCTGGGAATTACAGGCCAGTTAGTCTTACTTCGGTGGTAGGCAAAGTAATGGAAAGGGTACTGAAGGATAGGATTTCTGAGCATCTGGAAAGACACTGCTTGATTAGGGATAGTCAGCACGGATTTGTGAGGGGTAGGTCTTGCCTTACAAATCTTATTGAATTCTTTGAGGAGGTGACCAAGCATGTGGATGAAGGTAAAGCAGTGGATGTAGTGTACATGGATTTTAGTAAGGCATTTGATAAAGTTCCCCATGGTAGGCTTATGCAGAAAGTAAGGAGGCATGGGATAGTGGGAAATTTGGCCAGTTGGATAACGAACTGGCTAACCGATAGAAGTCAGAGAGTGGTGGTGGATGGCAAATATTCAGCCTGGATCCCAGTTACCTGTGGCGTACCGCAGGGATCAGTTCTGGGTCCTCTGCTGTTTGTGATTTTCATTAATGACTTGGATGAGGGAGTTGAAGGGTGGGTCAGTAAATTTGCAGATGATACGAAGATTGGTGGAGTTGTGGATAGTAAGGAGGGCTGTTGTCGGCTGCAAAGAGACATAGATAGGATGCAGAGCTGGGCTGAGAAGTGGCAGATGGAGTTTAACCCTGAAAAGTGTGAGGTTGTCCATTTTGGAAGGACAAATATGAATGCGGAATACAGGGTTAACGGTAGAGTTCTTGGCAATGTGGAGGAGCAGAGAGATCTTGGGGTCTATGTTCATACATCTTTGAAAGTTGCCACTCAAGTGGATAGAGCTGTGAAGAAGGCCTATGGTGTGCTCGCGTTCATTAACAGAGGGATTGAATTTAAGAGCCGTGAGGTGATGATGCAGCTGTACAAAACTTTGGTAAGGCCACATTTGGAGTACTGTGTACAGTTCTGGTCGCCTCATTTTAGGAAGGATGTGGAAGCTTTGGAAAAGGTGCAAAGAAGATTTACCAGGATGTTGCCTGGAATGGAGAGTAGGTCTTACGAGGAAAGGTTGAGGGTGCTAGGCCTTTTCTCATTAGAACGGAGAAGGATGAGGGGCGACTTGATAGAGGTTTATAAGATGATCAGGGGAATAGATAGAGTAGACAGTCAGAGACTTTTTCCCCGGGTGGAACAAACCATTACAAGGGGACATAAATTTAAGGTGAAAGGTGGAAGATATAGGAGGGATATCAGAGGTAGGTTCTTTACCCAGAGAGTAGTGGGGGCATGGAATGCACTGCCTGTGGAAGTAGTTGAGTCGGAAACATTAGGGACCTTCAAGCAGCTATTGGATAGGTACATGGATTACGGTTAAATGATCTAGTGTAGATTTATTTGTTCTCAAGGGCAGCCGGTAGCATTGTGGATAGCACAATTGCTTCACAGCTCCAGGGTCCCAGGTTCGATTCCGGCTTGGGTCACTGACTGTGCGGAGTCTGCACGTCCTCCCCGTGTCTGCGTGGGTTTCCTCCGGGTGCTCCGGTTTCCTCCCACAATCCAAAGATGTGCAGGTTAGGTGAATTGGCCAATGATAAATTGCCCTTAATGTCCAAATTGACCTTGGTGTTGGGTGAAGGTGTTGAGTTTGGGTAGGGTGCTCTTTCCAAGAGCCGGTGCAGACTCAAAGGGCCGAATGGCCTCCTTCTGCACTGTAAATTCAATGATAATCTATGATTAATCGAGGACAAAGGTTCGGCACAACATCGTGGGCCGAAGGGCCTGTTCTGTGCTGTATTTTCTATGTTCTATGTTTACCTGAATATTATGACATCCCCCCTTTTTTACAAGAACTTGTGCCTATGTGGTTATAAATAGAGAAGTGTACTGAGTGCAGCTGAATGTGTGTGTGCAACATCTACAGCATGTACATGGGGCTAAACTATATACAAGGGGCGATGTCGGGTGTGACATAACAATGAGGTTGTACCATAAACAAAGAACTGGGAAATGTTGAGCGTCAAAACGAACTCCTGTAACAACAAGGAAGAACAGAAACATATGAACACAGTGTATTATGAGTTCAATGTACAAACAGGCTCATAAGTCCAGTCTAGTAGGTGGGCGATGAATTCGGGTTGACCGCCTCAAGGGTGGGTCAGGATCCACCGGCTGAGGAATGGGCCTGGCCATGGGCGACGACGGAAGGGGCATGGTGGCAGGAAGCTCCACGAAGTCAACATCAGGAACAACAGGAGGGCGCGGTGTCGATGTAAGTTCCTGTAGCGAGCGTGGAAGCAGGCGAAGAGCCCGGCGATTGCGCCTGCGAATGGATCCATCAGGCAGGCGAACCAGGAACGAGCGGGGAGCCACGTGTCGGAGAACTTCGGCAGGTGCTGACCAGCCACCTTCTGGTAGGTGGATGCGGACGTCGTCTCCAGGAGCCAGGGCGGGAAGATCAGTTGCCCGTGTGTCACATGCCCTCTTCTGGCGAACGCGCTGCTGTTGCATTCTGTGTAGTACCGGAGCCTGGTTGGTTGTGGGTACCAGAATGGATGGCACAGTGGTCCTGAGGGCACGACCCATCAACAGCTGGGCTGGTGAGAGGCCAGTGGGGCCGAGCGATAGGCCAGCAGGGCTAGGCAGAAATCCGATCCGGCAGCAGCGGTCTTGCAGAGGAGCTGTTTGATGATGTGAATGCCCTTCTCCGCCTTTCCATTGGACTGGCGATGCAGAGGGCTGGGCATCACGTGTGTGAAGCCATACGAAGCAGCAAAGGACGACCATTCCTGGCTGGCAAAACAGGGCCCATTGTCCGACATGACAGTAATTGGAATGCCATGGCGAGCGAAGCATCTCAGGCGGTTGCGCCGGTTGAAACCTTTGGCAGGTGGGGCAGTTGAGCACCATGTTGGCAATATCGTCACTGATGCCCGGCCAGTATACCGCCTCTCGGGCCCTCCGTCTGCACGTCCCGACCCCAAGTGGCCTTTGTGTAGTTGGTCGAGGACCAGCTTGTGCATGCTGTGCGGAATCACAATCCGGTCCAGCTTCAGAAGGACACCATCAATGTCGGCCAAGTCGTCTCGGACATTGTAGAACTGCGGGCACTGTCCTTTGAGCCACCCTCCCATCGTGTGGCGCATCACCCGTTGTAGAAGGGGGTCAGCTGCAGTCTCCCGGCGAATACGGGCCAGACTGGAGTCGTCCGCTGGCAGATTTGTCGATGTGAAGACCACCTGCGCTTCGACCTGACAGACGAACCCCTCCGAATTGGGCGGTGTGCTCACTGCTCTAGATAGGGCATCCGCGATGACTAGGTCCTTTCCCGGGGTGTAGACCAGATGGAAGTCATACCTCCTGAGTTTGAGTAGGATGCGCTGGAGGCAAGGGGTCATCTCATTCAGGTCCTTATTTATGATGCTGACCAGGGGGCGGTGGTCAGTCTCAACGGTAAACCGGGGGAGACCATACACGTAGTCATGGAACTTGTCTATTCCGGTCAGCAAACCCAGGCACACCTTTTCGATCTGCGCGTAGCGCTGTTCTGTGGGGGTCATGGCCCGCGAGGCATAGGCGACCGGGGCCCAAGACGCAGTGTCATCCCGCTGTAGGAGTACCGCCCCAATGCCGGACTGGCTGGCATCAGTTGAAATTTTAGTGTCACGAGATGTGTCGAAAAACGACAATACCGGGGCTGTGGTGAGCTTGATTTTGAGCTGGGCAGCCACTGGAACTCCATGGACTTCTTGACGAGGTGGCGCAGAGCCGTCGTGTGGGAGGCAAGGTTGGGAATGAACTTCCCCGGGAAGTTGACCATGCCTAGGAAGCGTAGCACTGCTTTCTTGTCTGCCGGCTGCGGCATGGCTGTAATGGCGCTCACCTTGTCTGCATCCGGACGGACCACTGACCGGGATATGTGGCCCCCCAGAAACTTCAGCTCGGTTTGGCCGAAAGAACACTTGGCGCGGTTGAGGCGCAGGCCGTTTTCCCGTATGCGCGCAAAGACGCGCTGGAGACGATTGATGTGCTCCTGTGGTGTGGTGGACCAGATGATGACGTCGTCCACGTAGACGTGCACCCCTTCGATGCCCTCCATCATCTGCTCCATGATCCTGTGAAATATCTCGGGTGCCGAGATGATGCCAAATGGCATTCGGTTGTAGCAGAAACCTGCCGAAAGGGGTGTTGAAGGTGCACAGCTTTCGGCTGCACTGATCCAGTTGGATCTGCCAAAAACCCTTCGAGGCATCCAGTTTTGTGAAGATTTTAGCCCGGGCCATTTCGCTCGTGATCTCTTCCCGTTTGGGTATGGGGTAGTGTTCCCTCATTATGTTGTTGTTGAGGTCTTTTGGATCAATGCAGATCCGGAGCTCGCCGGAGGGCTTCTTGACACACACCATGGAGCTGACCCATGGCGTGGGCTCCGTGACCCGGGATAGTACCCCTTGGTCCTGGAGATCCTGCAGCTGCTGCTTGAGGCGGTCTTTGAGTGGCGCTGGGACCTTGCGAGGTGCGTGAATGACCGGGGTGGCGTCCGGTTTGAGCCGTATTCTGTAGGTGTAGGGCAGTGTTCCCATGCCCTCGAATGCCTCCTGGTTGTGGGCGAGGAGCGATTGGAGCTGTGCCCTGAATTCTGCATCCGGGAAGTCAGATGTGCCTTCTGGAGACAGAGCGTGTACCCGTTGCATGAAGTGGAGAACCTTGCATGCCTGTGCACCTAGCAGGGAGTACTTTGATGATCCGACTATCTCGAATGAGAGTGTGGCCGTGTGTGTGGTGTGTGTCACCTGGAGCTGGCAGGATCCCATAGCCGGGATAACGTTCCCATTGTAGTCGACCATCTTGCACCGGGATGGCCGGATTGGTGGTCTGACCTTCATGGCGTAGAAGGCTGACCATGCGATGAGGTTGGCGGAGGCGCCAGTGTCCAGACGGAATGTTATCGGTGATCGGTTGACTGTTAGGGTGACACACCATTCATCACCCGGATTGACAGTGTTCACGTGCAACGGCTGGTGGGTCCTGGCTGGAGACATCCGGTTCCCATCAATGACCGCAACACGGAAGGCGACCCGGTCGTCTGTGTCACTGGTCTGGATATCGTCTGGGCACGACTTGTAGTAAGGAGGCTGAATGGTCCGCACGTCCCTGCGAGGCTGTCGGAATTGGGGAGCATTGGCAGGTTGAGCTGCCCGACAGCAGGCAGCGTAGTGGCCCATCTTGCCACAGCAGAGGCATTGTCGGTTTCTTGCGGGACATTGCCGCTTTAAATGTGAGGCTCCGCAGTTGCCGCACATCGTGACGTCATGGCGTTCATGGCGCCACCACGCATGCGCAGTTCAGTCTTGTGTCGAGCGCGCCTGCGCATCACGTCCCTCAGTGTCGACGTCGTTTTTGGCACGCACAAGCGCGGGACGCCTCAGAAAGCGCGCGAAATGGCCGCCCTCCTCCGGGCCGCGGGCCGGGAGGAACTCGATCGCCTGGACCCGTTCGGCCTCGTAGGACCCCTGCCGCGCCGATTCGGCCGCCTGAAATTGGGAGTAGCAGCTAGTCACGTTTTCATGCAGGACACAGGCTTCGATTGCGGAGGCTAGGATGAGGCCTTTAATTTTTAAGAGCTACTGGCGTAGGGTGCCCGAGGTGACCGCAAAAACGATCTGGTCCCGAATCATTGAATCGGAGGTGGTGTCGTAACTGCAGGACTGCGCGAGGATACGGAGATGCGTAAGGAATGACTGAAAGGGCTCATCCTTACCCTGCAGGCGCTGCTGGAAGAGATACCTCGCAAAGCTCTCGTTGACCTCGACGTTGAAGTGTTGGTTGAGCTTGAGAAGGACCGTCTTGTACTTGGTCTTGTCCTCACCTTCCGCGAACATCAGGGAGTTGTAGACATGGGTGGCGTGTTGACCTGCCGTGGAGAGGAGGAGGGCGATCTTTCTGGTGTCCAAAGCGCTCTCCTTTTCGTTGGCTCCCAGGAAGAGCTGGAAGTGCTGTTTGAACAGCTTCCAATTGACGCCGACGTTTCCAGCGACTTGCAGCGGCTGCGGCGTGCTGACGGTGTCCATGGCGCAGGATGGCAGATTCCGGAGGATTTGTAGGTAGGTCCCACAGTTACTCCTGGTACTATGATGTGTTGGGTGCTCTGCTACACAGACGAAACAACACGGTTGCGAATGGAACAACTCAGTTTCATTACTAACATTTATTTACAGTGGTAAACTGGTTACTGAGGTTCAATCATAACCCGTGAATCTGTGGACCTATTCCTAATACTATCTTGTAGTGGCACTCAGCACATGGTGGATGTCTGAGTGGCTTGCTGTGAGCTCTGTGCCCTGAGCTGTCTCCTGCTGGAATGAGCCAGAAGTGTCGTGTTCCCTGTTTTGTCGTGAGTATGCTGTTGCCTGTGATTGGCTGTGGTGTTGTGTGTGTTGATTGGTCCGTTGATCTGTCCATCAGTGTGTATGTATGTTTGTACCATGATGTCCCCCGCTCTCCTTCGAGGGAGGGGGACAGAGAGGGTGGGGGACAGAGAGGGTGGGGGACAGAGAGGGGGGGGACAGAGAGGGGGGCAGAGAGGGGGGACAGAGAGGGGGGGGCAGAGAGGGGGGCAGAGAGGGGGGGTCAAAGAGGGGGGGGCAGAGAGGGGGGGCAGAGAGGGGGGGAACAGAGGGAGGGGGAAGACAGTGTGAGAGGGAAGACAGTGTGTGAGGGAAGACAGTGTGTGAGGGAAGACAGTGTGAGAGGGAAGACAGTGTGTGAGGGAAGACAGTGGGAGAGGGAAGACAGTGGGAGAGAGAAGACAGTGTGTGAGGGAAGACAGTGTGAGAGGGAAGACAGTGTGTGAGGGAAGACAGTGTGTGAGGGAAGACAGTGGGAGAGGGAAGACAGTGGGAGAGGGAAGACAGTGGGAGAGGGAAGACAGTGGGAGAGAGAAGACAGTGGGAGAGAGAAGACAGTGGGAGAGGGAGACAGAGGGAGAGGGAAGACAGTGGGAGAGGGAAGACAGTGGGAGAGGGAAGACAGTGGGAGAGAGAAGACAGTGGGAGAGAGAAGACAGTGGGAGAGGGAGACAGAGGGAGTGAGAGACAGAGGGAGTGAGAGACAGAGGGAGGGAGAGACAGAGGGAGGGAGAGACAGAGGGAGGGAGAGACAGAGGGAGGGAGAGACAGAGGGAGGGAGAGACACAGGGAGGGGGAGACACAGGGAGGGGGAGACACAGGGAGGGGGAGAGACAGGGAGGGGGAGACAGGGAGGGGGAGGGAGTGACAGAGGAAGAGAAAGACAGAGGGAGGGGGAGATAGGGAGGGCGAGGGAAGGAGAGTGAGGGAGGGAGGGAAGGAGCATGAGTGAGGGAGAGAAGGAGCGTGAGGGAGGGAGGGAAGGAGAGTGAGGGAGGGAAGGAGCGTGAGGGAGGGAAGGAGAGTGAGGGAGGGAGGGAGGGAAGGAGCGGGAGGGTGCGAGGGAAGGAGCGGGAGGGTGCGAAGGAAGGAGCGGGAAGGAGCCAGAGGGAAGGAGCGGGAGGGTGTGAGGGAAGGAGCGGGAGGGTGCGAGGGAAGGAGCGGGAAGGTGCAAGGGAAGGAGTGGGAGGGTGCGAGGGAAGGAGCGGGAGGGTGCGAGGGAAGGAGCGGGAGGGAAGGAGCGTGGGGGAGGAAGGAGCGGGAGGAAGGAGCTGTAGGGAGGCAGGGAAGGAGCGGGAGGGAGGGACGGAAGGAGCGGGAGGAAACGAGGGAAGGAGCGGGTGGGAGGAAGGGAAGGAGCGGGAGGGAGGGAGGGAAGGAGCGGGAGGGAGGGAGGGAAGGAGCGTGAGGGACGGAGGGAAGGAGCGGGACGGAGGGAGGGAAGGAGCGGGATGGAGGGAGAGAAGGAGCGTGAGGGAGGGAGGGAAGGAGAGTGAGGGAGGGAAGGAGCGTGAGGGAGGGAAGGAGAGTGAGGGAGGGAAGGTGCGGGAGGGTGCGAGGGAAGGAGCGGGAGGGTGCGAGGGAAGGAACGGGAAGGAGCCGGAGGGAAGGAGCGGGAGAGTGCGAGGGAAGGAGCGGGAGGATGCGAGGGAAGGAGCGGGAAGGTGCAAGGGAAGGAGCGGGAGGGTGCGATGGAAGGAGCGGGAGGGAGGGAGGGGAGGAGAGTGAGGGAGGGAAGGAGCGTGAGGGAGGGAAGGAGAGTGAGGGAGGGAGGGAGGGAAGGAGCGGGAGCGTGCGAGGGAAGGAGCGGGAGGGTGCGAGGGAAGGAGCGGGAAGGAGCCGGAGGGAAGGAGCGGGAGGGTGCGAGGGAAGGAGCGGGAGGGTGCGAGGGAAGGAGCGGGAAGGTGCAAGGGAAGGAGCGGGAGGGTGCGAGGGAAGGAGCGGGAGGGTGCGAGGGAAGGAGCGGGAGGGTGCGAGGGAAGGAGCGGGAGGGAAGGAGCGTGGGGGAGGAAGGAGCGGGAGGAAGGAGCGGGAGGGACGGAGGGAAGGAGCGGGAGGGAGGGAGGGAAGGAGCGGGAGGAAACGAGGGAAGGAGCGGGTGGGAGGAAGGGAAGGAGCGGGAGGGAGGGAGGGAAGGAGCGGGAGGGAGGGAGGGAAGGAGCGGGAGGGAGGGAAGGAGCGGGAGGGAGGGTGGGAAGGAGCGTGAGGGACGGAGGGAAGGAGCGGGGGGGAGGGAGGGAAGGAGCGGATGGAGGGAGGGAAGGAGCGGGAGGGACGGAGGGAAGGAGCGGGACGGAGGGAGGGAAGGAGCGGGATGGAGGGAGGGAAGGAGTGTGAGAGAGGGAGGGAAGGAGCGGGAGGGAAGGAGCGTGGGGGAGGGAGGGAAGGAGCGGGAGAATGCGAGGGAAAGAGCGGGAGGGTGCGAGGGAAGGAGCGGGAGGGTGCGAGGGAAGGAGCGGGAGGGTGCGAGGGAAGGAGCGGGAGGGTGCGAGGGAAGGAGCGGATGTGAGGGTAGGAAGTAGCGGGAGGGTGCGAGGGAAGGAGCGGGAGGGAGGGAGGGAAGGAGCGGGAGAGTGCGAGGGAAAGAGCAGGAGGGTGCGAGGGAAGGAGCGGATGGGAGGGTGGGAAGGAGCGGGAGGGTGCAAGGGAAAGAGCGGGTGGGAGGGAGGGAAGGAGGGGGAGGGTGCGAGGGAAGGAGCGGGAGGGTGCGAGGGAAAGAGCGGCAGGGTGCGAGGGAAGGAGCGGATGGGAGGGTGGGAAGGAGCGGGAAGGTGCGAGGGAAGGAGCGGGAGGGTGCAAGGGAAGGTGCGGGAGGGTGCGAGGGAAGGAGCGGGAGGGTGCGAGGGAAGGAGCGGGAGGGTGTGAGGGAAAGAGCGGGAGGGTGCGAGGGAAGGAGCGGGAGGGAGGGAAGGAGCGGGAGGGTGCGAGGGAAGGAGCGGGAGGGAGGGAAGGAGCGGGAGGGTGCGAGGAAGGAGCGGGAGGGTGCGAGGAAGGAGCGGGAGGGTGCGAGGGAAGGAGCGGGAGGGTGCGAGGGAAGGAGCGGGAGGGAGGGAGGGAAGAAGCGGGAGGGTGCGAGGGAAGGAGCAGGAGGGAGGGAAGGAGCGGGAGGGTGCGAGGGAAGGAGCGGGAGGGTGCGAGGGAAGGAGCGGGTGGGTGCGAGGGAAGGAGCAGCAGGGAGGGAAGGAGCGGGAAGGTGCGAGGGAAGGAGCGGGAGGGTCGGAGGGAAGGAGCGGGAGAGAGCGAAGGAGCGGGAGGGAGGGAGGGAAGGAGCGGGAGGGAGGGAGGGAAGGAGCGGTAGCGAGGGAGGGAAGGAGCGGGAGCGTGTGAGGGAAGGGCGGGAGGGTGCGAGGGAAGGAGCGGGAGGGTGCGAGGGAAGGAGCGGGAGAGAGGGAAGGAGCGGGAGGGAGGGAGGGAAGGAGCGGGAGGGAGGGAGGTAAGGAGCGGGAGCAAGGGAGGGAAGGAGTGGGAGAGTGCAAGGGAAGGGCGGGAGGGTGCGAGGGAAGGAGCGGGAGGGTGCAAGGGAAGGAGCGGGAGGGTGCAAGGGAAGGAGCGGGAGGGTGCAGTGGAAGGAGCAGGAGGGTGCGAGGGAAGGAGCGTGAGGGTGCGAGGGAAGGAGCGGGAGGGAGGGAGGGAAGAAGCGGGAAGGTGCGAGGGAAGGAGCGGGGGGGTGCGAGGGAAGGAGCGGGAGGGAGGGAGGGAAGAAGCGGGAGGGTGCAACGGAAGGAGCGGGAGGGTGCGAGGGAAGGAGCGGCAGGGAGGGAAGGAGCGGGAGGGTGCGAGGGAAGGAGCGGGATGGTGCGAGAGAAGGAGCGGGAGGGTGCGAGGGAAGGAGCGGGAGGGTGCGAGGGAAATAGCGGCAGGGTGCGAGGGAAGGAGCGGATGGGAGGGTGGGAAGGAGCGGGAAGGTGCGAGGGAAGGAGCGGGAGGGTGCGAGGGAAGGAGCGGGAGGGTGCGAGGGAAGGAGCGGGAGGGTGCGAGGGAAGGAGCGGGAGGGTGCGAGGGAAGGAGCGGGAAGGAGCCGGAGGGAAGGAGCGGGAGGGTGCGAGGGAAGGAGCGGGAGGGTGCGAGGGAAGGAGCGGGAAGGTGCAAGGGAAGGAGCGGGAGGGTGCGAGGGAAGGAGCGGCAGGGAGGGAAGGAGCGGGAGGGTGCGAGGGAAGGAGCGGGAGGGTGCGAGGGAAGGAGCGGGAGGGTGCGAGGGAAGGAGCGGGAAGGAGCCGGAGGGAAGGAGCGGGAGGGTGCGAGGGAAGGAGCGGGAAGGTGCAAGGGAAGGAGCGGGAGGGTGCGAGGGAAGAAGCGGGAGGGTGCGAGGGAAGGAGCGGGAGGGTGCGAGGGAAGGAGCGGGAGGGAAGGAGCGTGGGGGAGGAAGGAGCGGGAGGAAGGAGCGGGAGGGAGGGAGGGAAGGAGCGGGAGGGAGGGAGGGAAGGAGCGGGAGGAAACGAGGGAAGGAGCGGGTGGGAGGAAGGGAAGGAGCGGGAGGGAGGGAGGGAAGGAGCGTGAGGGACGGAGGGAAGGAGCGGGGGGGAGGGAGTGAAGGAGCGGGAGGGAGGGAGGGAAGGAGCGGGAGGGAGGGAGGGAAGGAGCGTGAGGGACGGAGGGAAGGAGCGGGGGGGAGGGAGGGATGGAGCGGATGGAGGGAGGGAAGGAGCGTGAGGGACGGAGGGAAGGAGCGGGACGGAGGGAGGGAAGGAGCGGGATGGAGGGAGGGAAGGAGTGTGAGGGAGGGAGGGAAGGAGCGGGAGGGTGCGAGGGAAGGAGCGGGACGGTGCGAGAGAAGGAGCGGGAGGGTGCGAGGGAAGGAGCGGGAGGGTGCGAGGGAAATAGCGGCAGGGTGCGAGGGAAGGAGCGGATGGGAGGGTGGGAAGGAGCGGGAAGGTGCGAGGGAAGGAGCGGGAGGGTGCGAGGGAAGGAGCGGGAGGGTGCGAGGGAAGGAGCGGGAGGGTGCGAGGGAAGGAGCGGGAGGGTGCGAGGGAAGGAGCGGGAAGGAGCCGGAGGGAAGGAGCGGGAGGGTGCGAGGGAAGGAGCGGGAGGGTGCGAGGGAAGGAGCGGGAAGGTGCAAGGGAAGGAGCGGGAGGGTGCGAGGGAAGGAGCGGCAGGGAGGGAAGGAGCGGGAGGGTGCGAGGGAAGGAGCGGGAGGGTGCGAGGGAAGGAGCGGGAAGGAGCCGGAGGGAAGGAGCGGGAGGGTGCGAGGGAAGGAGCGGGAGGGTGCGAGGGAAGGAGCGGGAAGGTGCAAGGGAAGGAGCGGGAGGGTGCGAGGGAAGAAGCGGGAGGGTGCGAGGGAAGGAGCGGGAGGGAAGGAGCGTGGGGGAGGAAGGAGCGGGAGGAAGGAGTGGGAGGGAGGGAGGGAAGGAGCGGGAGGGAGGGAGGGAAGGAGCGGGAGGAAACGAGGGAAGGAGCGGGTGGGAGGAAGGGAAGGAGCGGGAGGGAGGGAGGGAAGGAGCGTGAGGGACGGAGGGAAGGAGCGGGGGGGAGGGAGGGAAGGAGCGGGAGGGAGGGAGGGAAGGAGCGGGAGGGAGGGAGGGAAGGAGCGTGAGGGACGGAGGGAAGGAGCGGGGGGGAGGGAGGGATGGAGCGGATGGAGGGAGGGAAGGAGCGGGAGGGAGGGAGGGAAGGAGCGTGAGGGACGGAGGGAAGGAGCGGGATGGAGGGAGGGAAGGAGTGTGAGGGAGGGAGGGAAGGAGCGGGAGGGAAGGAGCATGGGGGAGGAAGGGAAGGAGCGGGAGGGTGCGAGGGAAGGAGCGGATGTGAGGGTAGGAAGGAGCGGGAGGGTGCGAGGGAAGGAGCGGGAGGGTGCGAGGGAAGGAGCGGGAGAGTGTGAGGGAAAGAGCGGGAGGGTGCGAGGGAAGGAGCGGGAGGGAGGGAAGGAGCCGGAGGGTGCGAGGAAGGAGCGGGAGGGTGCGAGGAAGGAGCGGGAGGGTGCGAGGGAAGGAGCGGGAGGGTGCGAGGGAAGGAGCGGGAGGGAGGGAGGGAGGGAAGAAGCGGGAGGGTGCGAGGGAAGGAGCAGGAGGGAGGGAAGGAGCGGGAAGGTGCGAGGGAAGGAGCAGGAGGGTGCGAGTGAAGGAGCGGGAGGGTGCGAGGGAAGGAGCGGCAGGGAGGGAAGGAGCGGGAGGGTGCGAGGGAAGGAGCGGGAGGGTGCGAGGGAAGGAGCGGGAGTGAGGGAAGAAGCGGGAGGGTGCGAGGGAAGGAGCAGGAGGGAGGGAAGGAGCGGGAGGGTGCGAGGGAAGGAGCGGCAGAGAGGGAAGGAGCGGGAGGGAGGGAGGGACGGAGCGGGAGGGAGGGAGGGAAGGAGCGGGAGCGAGGGAGGGAAGGAGCGGGAGGGTGTGAGGGAAGTGCGAGAGTGTTCGAGGGAAGGAGCGGGAGAGAGGGAAGGAGCGGGAGGGAGGGAGGGAAGGAGCGGGAGGGAGGGAGGGAAGGAGCGGGAGGGTGCGAGGGAAGGAGCGGGAGGGAGGGAGGGAAGGAGCGGGAGGGTGCGAGGGAAGGAGCGGGAGGGAGGGAGGGAAGGAGCGGGAGGGAGGGAGGGAAGGAGCGTGAGGGACGGATGGAAGGAGCGGGGGAGGAGGGAGGGTTAGGAGCGGATGGGGGGAGGGAAGGAGCGTGAGGGACGGAGGGAAGGAGCGGGACGGAGGTAGGGAAGGAGCGGGATGGAGGGAGGGAAGGAGTGTGAGGGTGGGAGGGAAGGAGCGGGAGGGAAGGAGCGTTGGGGAGGAAGGGAAGGAGCGGGAGAATGTGAGGGAAAGAGCGGGAGGGTGCGAGGGAACGAGCGGGAGGGTGCGAGGGAAGGAGCGGATGTGAGGGTAGGAAGGAGCGGGAGGGTGCGAGGGAAAGAGCGGATGGGAGGGTGGGAAGGAGCGGGAGGGTGCGAGGGAAGGAGCGGGAGGGAGGGAGGGAAGGAGGGGGAGGGTGCGAGGGAAAGAGCGGCAGGGTGCGAGGGAAGGAGCGGATGGGAGGGTGGGAAGGAGCGGGAAGGTGCGAGGGAAGGAGCGGGAGGGTGCAAGGGAAGGAGCGGGAGGGTGTGAGGGAAAGAGCGGGAGGGTGCGAGGGAAGGAGCTGGAGGGAGGGAAGGAGCCGGAGGGTGCGAGGAAGGAGCGGGAGGGTGCAAGGAAGGAGCGGGAGGGTGCGAGGGAAGGAGCGGGAGGGTGCGAGGGAAGGAGCGGGAGGGAGGGAGGGAGGGAAGAAGCGGGAGGGTGCGAGGGAAGGAGCAGGAGGGAGGGAAGGAGCGGGAGGGTGCGGGGGAAGGAGCGGGAGGGTGCGAGAGAAGGAGCGGGAGGGTGCGAGGGAAGGAGCGGCAGGGAGGGAAGGAGCGGAAGGGTGCGAGGGAAGGAGCGGGAGGGTGCGAGGGAAGGAGCGGGAGGGAGGGAGGGAAGGAGCGGGAGGGAGGGAGGGAAGGAGCGGGAGGGAGGGAGGGAAGGAGCGGGAGCGAGGGAGGGAAGGAGCAGGAGGGTGTGAGGGAAGGGCGGGAGGGTACGAGGGAAGGAGCGGGAGCGAAGGAGGGATGGAGCGGGAGGGTGCGAGGGAAGGAGCGGGAGAGAGGGAAGAAGCGGGAGGGAGGGAGGGAAGGATCGGGAGGGAGGGAGGGAAGGAGCGGGAGCGAAGGAGGGATGGAGCGGGAGGGTGCGAGGGAAGGGCGGGAGGGTGCGAGGGAAGGAGCGGGAGGGTGCAAGGGAAGGAGCGGGAGGGTGCGAGGGAAGGAGCAGGAAGGTGCGAGGAAAGGAGCGGGAGGGTGCGAGGGAATGAGCGGGAGGGAGGGAGGGAAGAAGTGGGAGGGTGCAAGGGAAGGAGCGGGAGGTTGCGAGGGAAGGAGCAGGAGGGAGGGAAGGAGCGGGAGGGTGCAAGGGTAGGAGCGGGAGGGTGCGAGGGAAGGAGCGGCAGGGAGGGAAGGAGCGGGAGGGTGCGAGGGAAGGAGCGGGAGGGTGCGGGGGAAGGAGCGGGAGAGAGGGAGGGAGCGGGAGGGAGGGAGGGAAGGAGCGAGGGAGGGAAGGAGCGGGAGGGTGTGAGGGAAGGGCGGGAGGGTGCGAGGGAAGGAGCGGGAGGGTGCAAGGGAAGGAGCGGGAGGGTGCGAGGGAAGGAGCAGGAAGGTGCGAGGGAAGGAGCGGGAGGGTGCGAGGGAAGGAGCGGGAGGGAGGGAGGGAAGAAGTGGGAGGGTGCAAGGGAAGGAGCGGGAGGTTGCGAGGGAAGGAGCAGGAGGGAGGGAAGGAGCGGGAGGGTGCAAGGGTAGGAGCGGGAGTGTGCGAGGGAAGGAGCGGCAGGGAGGGAAAGAGCGGGAGGGTGCGAGGGAAGGAGCGGGAGGGTGCGGGGGAAGGAGCGGGAGAGAGGGAGGGAGCGGGAGGGAGGGAGGGAAGGAGCGAGGGAGGGAAGGAGCGGGAGGGTGTGAGGGAAGGGCGGGAGGGTGCGAGGGAAGGAGCGGGAGAGTGGGAAGGAGCGGGAGGGAGGGAGGGAAGGAGCGGGAGGGAGGGAGGGAAGGAGCGGGAGCGAGGGAGGGCAGGAGTGGGAGGGTGCGAGGGAAGGGCGGGAGGGTGTGAGGGAAGGGCGGGAGGGTGCGAGGGAAGGAGCGGGAGAGAGGGAAGGAGCGGGAGTGAGGGAGGGAAGGAGCGGGAGGGTGCGAGGGAAGGGCGGGAGGGTGCGAGGGAAGGAGCGGGAGGGTGCGACGGTGCCTGTTCGGTGCATAGATGTTCACTAATACCCTCCGGCATCCCCTCAAACTTCCCACTCACTATAAGTCCACCCCCCGAGCCGGCACGATACTTCCCACTTCAAATGTCACCCGCTTATTTATCAGAATCGCTACCCCCCCTTGTTTTAGAGTCAAGCCCCGACTAGGATCCTGCCCTACCCACCCCTTCCTCAACCTAGTCTGATCCACCACCCTCAGATGTGTCTCCTGTACTATTGCCACGGCGCCTTTAAACTCTTCAGATGCGCAAACACTCTTGACCGGCCCATTCAACCCTCTCACATTCCAAGTGATCAGCCTGAACCCAACCCCCTGCCGATCAACCATAACCCTTCCTAGGCCAGCCTCCGGCCCGTGAACCCTCAGTCCCTCCCTCGGGCACCAACCGTCATCGATCTCCACCCTATCGCCATTCATCAATCCCTCCCTGTCAGCAGACTACTACCCCCCTTCCTCTCTCTCCCCATAACAAAACAATACCAACCTCCAACAACAGACTTATCACCTGCTCGCTCCCCACTGCACTTCCACCCAGCTAGCTTGGCGCCTAGCATCCTACCCCACACTGATTCCCCTTCCTCCCACTCAACCAACCTCTCTATACAAACATTACAAAACCCAACAAACACAAAGAAGAAAAATCAACCCACCATCCCTCATTAAGAACAATGTTATGGGCCAGTGTTTAGAGAACCCCAAAGTGTATCATGGAGTTCACCTGACCCACAACTTTTAATAGATTGTGGTATGGGGAGCACACGGCCCACTCTACAGGGATGGGACAGCAGAAATGGAAAAGTATTTTTTAAAGCAAAACAATGTTTATTCTATGAACTCAAGTTAACCTTTTTAAAACATACAGTGAACACCTTAGCAACTAACAATTCAAATATAACCCCCAAAGAATAAAACACAAAGTAATCCTTAAGCTGTCCTTTTAACATCCATAAGAATGAAAAAAACCTTTAAACAGAAGCACATCAGGTTAAAGTCTCTACTGAGAGCTAATATTAGTTTTAAATCACCAAGGATCGATTTACAGTTTTTAGATTTTCAGAGTGAGAGACTCATACACCTTCTGGCTGTGACTGCAGCTATCCAGCTCTGAAAACGAAACTAAAACACACCCTGCAGCAAACAGCCTAAAACAAAAGTAAAACGCTGACAGACAGCCCAGCTCCACCCACACACTGACATCACTGATAAACACCCATTTCTTAAAGGTACATTCTTAAACACCCATTTCTTAAAGGTACCCTCACATGACAAAACAAACCCACAAAACAGAACTGAGCAACGGCCCCAAACAGAGTGCAAAAAGTGGTTCATACAAGCCAGAATAGGAGTTTAACAAAAGTTTCAAAACATAAACACTCGCTCCAAAGTTCAATGTCCTCTGTCGCCTGCCAGTTCCTTGTCCCTGATAAAGTTCATCGCCTCCTCCGGTAATCTGAAGTAAAGTTCCTGTATGTGACCCACAAATGCGCTGGGTACAACACACCAAACTTCACCCCCTTCTTAAAGAGGGTCAACTCCACCTTATTGAAGCTCGCCCTTCTTTTGGCCAGCTCCGCACCCAGGTCCTGGCAGACACGCAGCTCGCTGCCTTCCCATGTGCAACACCTCGTTTGCCTGGTCCACCTCAGAATCTGTTCCTTATCCAGGAACTGGTGCATTTGCACCACCATCGCCCTCGGCGTCTCGTTTCTCTGCGGCTCCCCCGTGCACCGCCCACACCCGTCCTCTACTCCCTTAAAAAACCTATTCATCCTTGCTACAATCATATGCGCCTTATGTGTCACTTTAAACTAGATAAGGCTAGTCTACACGACCCTACACGAAGGCCTCGCACACAACAAGAATGCATTCACCCTCCGTGAGGCCTCTGTCCATGACTCGGCCCCCACCTCCCCTCCCAGCACTTACGCTTTATGTACCTCAACAGGTCTACCTCCTAATCCATCAGCTGCTTGTAGGCATTGGACACCTTCTCTTCCCTATATCATACCTCAACAGCACCTTGTCTTGCATCCCCAGGAGCAGCAGCCCCAGAAAGGACGGCACCTCTCTCCTCACAAAGTCTCGGACCTGCAGGTACCTAAAGCAGTTCTCCCTGGCAACTCGTACTCTTCCTCCAGGCCCTCCAACTTTGCAAATTTGCCCCCTATGAACAGATCGCCAAATCATTCAATCCCTGCCTGCCGCCACCCCAGAAACCTATGGTTGTCACAGATCGGTGCCCATACCGAGGCATCCACTAATCCCAAATGCTGCCTCCACTGCCCCCACACCCTTCGGGCCGACACCACCACTGGGTTCACGGAATACATAGCCAGCGAGAATTTAAGAGGCATTGACAACAGAGCCCTCAAGCATGTTCCCCTACACGATGCCACCTCCATCTGCCCCACGCTGCCCCCTCCCCCATGACCCATTTCATAACCATTGCAATATTCGCCGCCCAGTAGTAATTCATCACATTAGGCAGTATCAGCCCCGCTTCCCCTCCCCACTCCAGGAAAGCCCTCATAACCTGCGGAGACTTCCCCGCGACACAAATCCAGAGATCAACGCATTGACCTTCTTGGGGACGAAGATTGGAAAGTTCTGGAACACAAACAGAAACCTTGGCACCACCGTCATTTTTACTGTCTGCACCCGCCCTGCCAGCAAGAGCGGCAGCACATCCACCTCTTGCAACCCACTGTCATCTGCTCCACCAGCTGAGCCAGGTTCATCTTGTGCAGCTGCGCCCAGCTCCGCTCCATCTGGACACCCAAATACCTAAAGCTCGCCCCCATCACCCTGAATGGCAACTCCCCTAACCTCCTTTCCTGCCCTCTAGTCTCAATCAGAAACACCTCACTCTTCCCCATATTCAACTTGTATTCCGAAAACCGCCAAATTTCTCTAAAATCCCCATGATACCTCCGATACTGCCTAACGGATCTGGAATATACAGCAACAGGCCGCCCGCATACAATGAGACCCGGTGCTCAACACACCTCGGCTCAATCCCTCACCAGTCCCTCGACACCCTCAGCGCCATTGCCAATGACTCAATTGCCAAAGCGAAGAGCAACGGGGAGAGTGGGCACCCTTGCCTCATCCCCCGATGCAGCCATACTATCCCAAACTCACTTGCTTCATCCACACACTCGCTACCGGTGCCTTACACAGCAATTGGACCCAATCTACAAACCCCTGTATATTTTCCTGAGAACTTTGACCCTTGGCTGCTCCAATGTCTTACGGGCACAAGATTTGTAAGTAAAACATTTAAAAAACTGTTTAGTTATAACAAGAATCAAGATAAACATGTAATGGCAATAAAATAGAACATTTTGCTAATCTAATTATTCCCTTAACCCCGTCCCACCCTCCACCCGACACACATAAGACAGACAAATGCTGGGGGTAGAAAAGGTTAAAAATAACAGGGATTAAACTGGGAATGAGAGATGTGTATCTTTTCTGCTGAAGTTTTGGATTGTAGGTGATAATCTTGTCCAAACATGAGGTGTTGCAAGCCATCAGTTGGTTTGGATCATTTTGGACCTACCTCCTGTTGAACTCTCAGGATGCAAGGCTTGTTCTGGAGTTGCCTTCACTTCCACTGACGTGGGCTTTCACACTGACGATTCCCCTAGGTTCTGTGCAATTCTAGCTTGAGTCCACCTATCAGCCTCACTGAATTAAATCTACAATTATCAACATGAGGGTTTTAAATGGGTTTTCAAATAGCCCCTCATTTTATCCTGAACGCACAGGAGGAATCCAACAAGTGAGGGAGAACACTGGGCGCGATTCTCTGCTCCCGCGCCGGTTGGGCAAATCACCTGGGTCGCCAAATTTTCCCGCGACGCCGGTCCGACGCCCTCCCGCGATTCACCCAAGCGGCGAGATCGGCCCCGTCGAGTTCCGCGCGGCGCAGGCCGGAGAATCGCCCGAGACACCCAAAATGGCGATTCTCCGGCACCCCTGCTAGTCTCAGGCCCGGATGGACCGAGTGGCCTGCCCAAAACGGCGGGTTCCCCCCCAGCGCTGTCCACACCTGGTCGCTGCCGGTGGGAACAGCGCAGGAACGCTGGAGGGTGGCCTGCGGGGGGTTGAGGGGGGATCCTGCACCGGGGGGGGCCTCAAATGGGGTCTGGCTCGCGATCGGTGCCCACCGATCGTCGGGCCGTCCTCTCTGAAGGAGGACCTCCTTTCTTCCGCAGCGGGGTGGACTCGGAGAGGACGGCAACCATGCATGCGCGGGTGATGCCAGTTATGCGGCGCCGGCCGCGTCTTGTATGCGGCGCTGCCTTTACGCGGCGCCAAGGCCTGGCACGCATAAATGACGCGGCGCCGCTCCTAGCCCATTATCGGGCCCTGAATCGGTCGGGATAGGGGCCGTTTCACGTCGTGAACCTCGACGGCGTTCTCGATGGCGCGAACACGCTGCCTCCATTTTGGAGAATCCCGCCCCAGAGCTCTGGCCTCACAATTGCCTTATCAGCATAGAAATGCAACTTGCCAACATCTCCCAGGTGTGGGGGGTGGATCAGACTCCAGGGTGGGGGGGGGCCTGCACGACGGCCAGGCCCGTGATCAGGGGCTACAGGTCGGTGGGCGTGTGCGATCTGGAGGGGGACTACCTCTTTCCGTGCGGGCCCACTGTGTGGCTCTGCCATGTTGCGCGATGCGCAGAAACACCCACCACGCGCATGCGCCAGCATGGAAACGCCCACCACGCGCATGCGCCGGCATGGAAACGGCCACCACGCGCATGCGCCGGCATGGAAACGGCCACCACGCGCATGCGCCGGCATGGAAACGGCCACCACGCGCATGCGCCGGCATGGAAACACCCACCACGCGCATGCGCCGGCATGGAAACGCCCACCACGCGCATGCGCCGGCATGGAAACGGCCACCACGCGCATGCGCCGGCATGGAAACGCCCACCACGCGCATGCGCCGGCATGGAAACGGCCACCACGCGCATGCGCCGGCATGGAAACACCCACCACGCGCATGCGCCGGCATGGAAACGCCCACCACGCGCATGCGCCGGCATGGAAACGGCCACCACGCGCATGCGCCGGCATGGAAACGCCCACCACGCGCATGCGCCGGCATGGAAACGCCCACCACGCGCATGCGCCGGCATGGAAACGGCCACCACGCGCATGCGCCGGCATGGAAACGGCCACCACGCGCATGCGCCGGCATGGAAACGCCCACCACGCGCATGCGCCGGCATGGAAACGCCCACCACGCGCATGCGCCGGCATGGAAACGCCCACCACGCGCATGCGCCGGCATGGAAACGGCCACCACGCGCATGCGCCGGCATGGAAACGCCCACCACGCGCATGCGCCGGCATGGAAACGCCCACCACGCGCATGCGCCGGCATGGAAACGGCCACCACGCGCATGCGCCGGCATGGAAACGGCCACCACGCCCATGCGCGGACCCGAGCCGGCAGTGCAGGGCCGCGTATCGGCGCCGGTGCTGCGTGCAGCACTCCGGTACCATGCTGGCCCCCTGCAGGCCACTGAATCGCTGGGCCAAGAGGCCCGTTGACGCCGGCGTGAAACACTCCGGTGTTTACGCCGGCATCAACATAGCCGGAATTTTGGAGAATCCCGGCCGTGCTTTCACTTCCAGTGGAACTTTCACAGGCTGGAAGGATTTCAAATCGACTGGCAGAGAGTTGCTAGAGAGAGCGACCCTGCCACACAGCACAGAGCGCAACCCCTTTGGACAGTTCAAATAGCAGCGTGCAGAGTGGTGGGTAGGGGGTTCAGTTCAAAACCAGTCTGTAGTTTAAAAGCAATCAGCAAGATAGGAATTAAAAGGGGAAGCAGGATCAGACAAGGATTTAAAATAGGTTCCTTACAACCCTCTCTACTACAGTCACATCCTTCCTGTAACACGGTGACCAGAATTCTGGACAATACTCTAGCTGTGACCTAACCAATGTTTATACAATTGCATGATCACCTCCCTGTTCTTGTATTCGATACAACAGCCAATAAGAAGTAAGAATCTCACTTTTTAAACCACCTTATCCTGTGAACATGCACTCCAAGGTCCCTCTGTGCCTCGTACCCTCTCAGGATCCCATCATTTATTGCCATATCTATTCTCCACAACGCAGGACCTCACATTTCTCCAGGTGGAATTCAATTGGTCACTATTCCGTCCACCTGACCAGTCCATTGCTATATTCCTGCGGGCTCTTCCTCACGATCAACCATACGGTCAATCTTACGGTCATCTGCGATCTTTTTATTTAAAAAAAATGTTTTTATTGGGTTTTGTTATACGTGGTATAAATACACACAGAATGAAAAAAAGTGTTCTTTTACAAGGTGGGGGGTGGGGGGCACCTGGGTAGTGCCCCGAATGCTATTCACACATCGGTCAGTTTCTTACTATTTATTTGCATGAACTTCGGCTTCGGACCGTTCCTTTTTCTCGTTCTTTTGTCCTCCTTTTGCCTTGCCTTTGTGGCCGTTGCCTTCTCCTGTGTTTTCTACCCTGCTTGTGGTCCCCTCTCTTTTCTCCCACCTGGTTTTCCTGCATTGTTTCCCCCCTCCCCCTCCCCGCTTCCCCACCACCCCTTTTTTCTCTCGCTGGGTTTGGCTGCCCGTTCTTGTTTCCCCGGGTCTTCCCTCTCCCCCCCTCTCCTCTTGTGTCTTGGCTACTTCTTCTTAGCTCCTAGCTACTTAGTTGACGGCCACAAACAGGGCCTGGAACAATTGGGAGAATGGCTCCCATGGATTTTGGAAGCCACCTTCCGAACCCCGGATGGCGAATTTGATTTCCTCCATCTGGAGAAATTGCGATCGGTCGGACAGCAAGTCTGCAGCTGGTGCTGCTGACCTGCCCCAGAAATAGGGAGGCAAAGGCAAGCGCGTCCGCCCTCCTCCCCATGAGCAGATCTGGCTGGTCTGATACCCCGAAGACTGCCACTTTCGGGCATGGCTCCACCCTCATCCCAACCATTTTGGACATTGCCTCGAAGAAGGCTGTCCAGTGCCCAGCAAGTCTGGGGCAAGACCAGAACATGTGGGTATGGTTGGTCGGGCCTCCTTGGCACCGTTCACATCTATCCTCCACCTCCGGGAAGAATCTACTCATTCGGGTTCTGGTCAAGTGGGCTCTATGTACCACTTTTAGCTGCGTTAGGTTGAGTCTTGCACATGTGGAGGTGGAGCTGAGGCCATGTAGTGCTTCGCTCCAGAGTCCCCATCCTATTACAAGCCCCAAGTGTTCCATCTGCAATCTTTTTCACCATGTACTTCCCCCGCCACCCCCCCCCCCCCCCCTAAACACTGATGTCAAAATCATTGGTGTACAAAGCAAACAGCTAGGGACCCAATACTGAGACCCACAAAATCCCTCTAGGAATAGCCTCTCTGTCTGACTCTTCCCCCTCTAGCTCACATAGTTATTGCAATTTTTTCTCCTTCCAGCATTTCTCCAATCCCTCCCCCCCCACCCCCCCCCCCACACCCATTGAAAGTTACCATTGAGTTTGCAGCACCTTCCAGATCACAACAACTCGCTGTGCAAACACAAAATCTCACCCCCCACTCTGGTTCTTTTACTAATTCTCTTCAATCTGTGCCCCCTCTGGTTACCCACCCTCCTGCCAACTGGAAACACTTTCTCCTTATTTACTCTATCAAACCCTCCTCTCGTGATTTTGAATGACCTTGATTAAATCTCCTCCTTAATCTTCTCTGGAGAACAATCCCAGCTTCTCCCAGTCTTTCCCAACATTAACTGAAGTCCGGCTCATAACCCCCCCCCCCCCAAAGGAACATTCTGGAAAATCTTCCCTCTGAGTCCTTGCCATCCTTCCTGAGGATCAGAACTGAACGCAGTGGGAAATAGGCCCCCTTCATGCTGCTTCCCCGAGTCAGTAACACTACGGATCAAGAGTCAGAAAGTGGGATGAGACTTGTCTCCGGTCAGCATGGACACGATGGAGCATCCCGGAATGCTATAAGTGTTGAATCCCAAGTTTCTTTACCCGTCAGTCTGGCCTCAATAAAAGTCGAGATGGATTTGCAGGTACAGCATTAGTTATTTTATTCAGCTTGCAAGCTTTCCTCAATTCCTAGGAGCATGAAGCACATTCTGCTCCATGGACTTCTGGAATCAAGTGAGGATATAAGACAAAGGAATCTGTACTGATACATTCAAATGGCATCAAGTTTCACATACTCGACGCCCATAGGTCATCCTATATCCCTCCTGACCTGTTTGATCTATTCTGATTGGCTCACTTCCAATCCCTTCCTCTGGCCCCTATTACTCAGCATCCTTTTCTCCTGCTCTGGTGGACACACCTCGTCCTGCTTTTCCATGCGGTCTGAAATCCTTTGTCTGTGAACTAACCAGAATTAAACTGGCCTATCTCTACATTACATTAACTAATATCTCTAAAGTAACTATTTTATATCACATTCGTCATAAGTGTTCTCCGATCGAAGACAATATGCAGGCTCTCGTTGCAGAAATCCCCTGACTGGAAACCTAGGGGAATCCTAGATGAAAGCGTGAGAGACTGCAAAAGTGTACTGAAGATACAGAGAGGGTGAGAGACACCACAGGTTCATGGGCAGCTGGTGGCAAGATCAGCTCGCAAGAAAGGAAGGGGCAGAGCGAAGGTCGGTCAGGAGATTCGAGATCAGTGGTCAGATGAAGAAAGGAATCATTTATCAGTTCTTCCGGTAACACCTTTCAAATGAGATGTGGGTCAAGAAAACAAACACTGGCATTTGTAGAGCGCCTGCAATAGAGCAAAATGGCGCAAGGCAATTTTCAGAAGAGTCACCAAACTACATTTAAACTGCGAGACATATGAGAAAATAGTGGGGACAGGTGAATGATCAAAGCGATCAGCTTTAAGGGATGTTTATCGGAGGGGAGACCAGGAATGAAAGCCAGAGAGAGAGACAGAGACAGACAGACAGAGAAAGAGAAATGGAGAGGGTCAGGGAGAGAATTACAAATCTTAAGGTACCAGGCAGCTGAAGGCACAGCAGTCAATGGTGGAGCAATGGGAATCAAGCAATGCTCAAGGGCCCCAAATTTTAAGAGCGCAGAGATCTCAAAGGATTGGAGAGAGCTGGGGAGATTACACAGACAGTGAGAGTCAGGACTGAGGGAGTGCTGCACTGTCAGAGGGTCAGTACTGAGGGAGAGCTGCAGTGTCAGAGGGTCAGCACTGAGGGAGTGCTGCACTGTCAGAGGGTCAGTACTGAGGGAGCGCTGCACTATCAGAGGGTCAGTACTGAGGGAGTGCTGCACTGTCAGAGGGTCAGTACTGAGGGAGCGCTGCACTGTCAGAGGGTCAGTACTGAGGGAGCGCTGCACCGTCAGAAGGTCAGTACTGAGGGAGTGCTGCACTGTCAGAGGGTCAGTATTAAGGGATTGCTGCACTATCAGTGGGGCAGTCGAGGGAGAGCTGCACTGTCAGAGGGTCAGTACTGAGGGAGTGCTGCACTGTCAGAGGGTCAGTACTGAGGGAGCGCTGCACTGTCAGAGGGTCAGTACTGAGGGAGCGCTGCACCGTCAGAAGGTCAGTACTGAGGGAGTGCTGCACTGTCAGAGGGTCAGTATTAAGGGATTGCTGCACTATCAGAGGGGCAGTCGAGGGAGAGCTGCACTGTCAGAGGGTCAGTACTGAGGGAGTGCTGCACCGTCAGAAGGTCCGTACTGAGGGAGAGCTGCACTGTCAGAGGGTCAGTACTGAGGGAGTGCTGCACCGTCAGAAGGTCCGTACTGAGGGAGTGCGGCACTGTCAAAGGGTCAGTACTGAGGGAGTGCTGCACTGTCAGAGGGTCAGTACTGAGGGAGTGCTGCACTGTCAGAGGGTCAGTACTGAGGGAGTGCGGCACTGTCAGAGGGTCAGTACTGAGGGAGTGCTGCACTGTCAGAGGGTCAGTACTGAGGGAGTGCTGCACTGTCAGAGGGTCAGTACTGAGGGAATGCTGCACTGTCAGAAGGTCCGTACTGAGGGAGTGCGGCACTGTCAGAGGGTCAGTACTGAGGGAGCGCTGCACTGTCAGAGGGTCAGTACTGAGAGAGTGCGGCACTGTCAGAGGGTCAGTACTGAGGGAGTGCTGCACTGTCAGAGGGTCAGTACTGAGGGAATGCTGCACTGTCAGAAGGTCCGTACTGAGGGAGTGCGGCACTGTCAGAGGGTCAGTACTGAGGGAGTGCTGCACCGTCAGAGAGTCAGTACTGAGGGAGTGCTGCACCGTCAGAAGGTCCGTACTGAGGGAGAGCTGCACTGTCAGAGGGTCAGTACTGAGGGAATGCTGCACTGTCAGAAGGTCCGTACTGATGGAGTGCTGCACTGTCAGAGGTTCAGTACTGATGGAGTGCTGCACTGTCAGAGGTTCAGTACTGACGGAGCGCTGCGCTGTTAGGTCAGTGCCGAGTAAGTTCTCATCTGCTTGATCAACTGAATGTCAAGATTTCCTGGCCACTATTTTGGAAGTTCAGCAGTGTGGGGGAGAGCAGGCGTTCTCCCCTGTGTCCTGGTGCTAATACAAACCACATCAGAGACAGCAGGTGATCTGGGTCATTATCGCTTCACTGAGTGGGCGACACGGTGAAACAGTGGTTAGCACTGCTGCCTCAGAGCACCAGAGGCCTGGGTTCGATCCCAGGTGGCTGCCTGTGCGTGAGTTTGCACGTACTTCCTGGTCTGCGTGGGTTTCCTCTGGGTGCTCCGGTTTCCTCCCCCAGTCCAAGGATTTGCAGGTTAGGTGGATTGGCATGCTAAAATTGCCCCTAGGTGGGATTAGGGAGATAGGGTGGGGATGTGGGACAAGGTGCTCTTTCAGAGGGTCATTGCAGACTCAATGGGCCAAAGGATTCCTTCAGCACTATGGGTGATTCTATGATAGTCGGATCTTGCTTTGTGCAAAATGGCGGGTACGATTCCTACCTGACAACATCTCAGCAGTACATCATTGACATACTTGTGGTAATTTAGAAATGAATTTCTTCCTCCTTGTCCCTCTCTCTTTCTCTTACTTCTCTCGGTCTCTCTTTTTCTTTTCCTCTCCTTGCCTCTCTGCTCCACTCTCACTGTCCCTTCTTCCTTCAAAGCCTGATGCTTCGGACACATTCTTTTCCTTTCTTGCTGGGTTTTCTCTATTCCTGCACACCACACACCTCTCTCGCTCCCCACACTTTCTCCCCATCCCGTGAACTCCCCTTTATCTCTCTCCCTCTCTCTTTTTCTGCCTGTCGCTCTGTCCACCAGTCTCCCTGCATCACTGAAGTGCGCATTGGCCTTTTGCGCTCAAGCGATCGCCCATTAGTAGAGAGCAAATAAAGAAATCCCCCAGAAGGGGCAACCCAAACATTCCGGCTAGTGCTGTTTCCTACCCGGCTAAGGGTGGGGGACGGGTGGTGGTGGAATCAGTTAGCATAAATCGACAGAGGCTCTATTGCACTTGAAGGACCATTGATGGTTAAGCCAGAGTTATTGCCAGTCAGTCAACTCTGGCTTCCTTCCACACCGTGGGTGGCACGGTAGCACAGTGGTTAGCACTGTTGCTTCACAGCGCCACGGTCCCAGGTTCGATTCTCGCTTGGGTCACTGTCTGTGTGGAGTCTGCATGCTGTCCCTGTGTCTACGTGGCTTTCCTCCGGGTGCTTTGGTTTCCTCCCACAAGTCTTAAAGATGCGCTGTTAGGTGAATTTTTCATTCTGAATTCTCCCTCACTGTAGCCGAACTGGCGCCGGAATGTGGTGACGAGAGGATTTTCACAGTAACATCATTGCAGTGTTCATTTAAGCCTACTTGTGACAATAATAAAGATTATTCTTATTATAGCCCAAATAAAGATGTTAGACCCTGGATTTGCACAAATCATGGAAAATGAGGTGGGAGTGTGGAGGGTGGGCAGTGTCAGTCCTCACAAAACTGTCGTCACGGAGACAGCCATCGTGCCTCTCAGCCCAACTTTGTCCAGGGGCCTCCACTGAGTATCCCTGGTACCCCTCATCAGAAGGACTCTGGGCCACCTGCACACCGGAGGCACAATTCCTTAGCTCCATTGCCAGGTGCTGCCTACTCCAGACACGCAGCCAGCTAGACCCAATGGCCCCAAGCCGATTGAGGCAAGCCCTAGACCAGGGGCCTTCATGTTCCGGGGGTCTGCCCTCAGTGGCTACCTGAACAACACCCTGAATGGGTGCTCAGTAAACTCCCCCCCCCCCCCGCCCCTTCCCCAGACCCATGTCCTGAGCTGTGGCCACTGAGTGTCGAACCAGATCCGATCGAGGAGCACCAGGATAGAGGATGGTTGGTGGGTGACAGGCCTGAGGGATTTACACAAGGCCTTTTTCCACCTCCTGCATTTCCACCTTCTCCTCCACCTCTTCCACATTCCCCTCTTCCCACTACTCCACCCTCCACTTTATCCTCTTCCATTAGTTTCATTTTCACTTTCTCCTTTCCCGTCATCCACTTCCACTTTCCCCTCCTCCACTCCCACCATCTTCTCATCCACTTCCGCCTTCCCCCTCCTCCACATTCCCCTTTCCCCCTCCTCTTCGACATTCCCCTCTTTCCCCTTCCTCTAATTCCACCTTCCCCCTCTTCCAATTCCACCTTCCCCCTCCTCCAAACAAAGGAACAAAGGGACCTTGGCATGTTTGTCCAGAGATCTCTGAAAACAGAAGGGCAGGTTATAGGGTGGTGAAAAAGGCATATGGGACACGTGTTTATATCAATCAAGGTATAGATTACTGAGCAGGGAGGTCATGTTGGAGTTGTATAGAATTGTGGTGTGGCCACAGCTGGAGCACTGCGTGCAATTCTAATCACCACATTATAGGAAGGATGTGATTGCACTGGAGAGGGTGCAGCAGATATTCATCAGAATGTTTCCTGGGATGGAATGTTTAAGTTATGAAGAGAGATTGGGTTGGGTTGTTTTTGTTAGAGCAGAGAAGACTGAGGGGCGACCTGATCGAGGTATAGAAGATGATAAGGGGCATGGACAGTGTGGTGATATACCTGTGCACTGTTTTATAGTTAGTTAGTAATGCGACCTTCAACCACTGGTGGCATCAGTCTTCCTTCACATGACTTGGGATACCCGCCAGTTGGTAGTAGGACGTTCGAGAGGATAGTCGCACTTCAAGTAGTTCCAGCAGAATTCACTGAATTCATTTAGTAGTTATTGTCTGTTTAATAATCTGTTAGTTATCTTTCCACATGTTTGTTAATAAATCATCTTTCTAGTTAAACAACTAGATGTTCTGTGTATCTCATTACAACGGCTATATCACAGAACACAACAGATAGGGTGGGTAGGGAGCAGCTGTTCATCTTAATTGAAGGATCAGTCATGGGGGACACTAGTTCAAGGTGAGAGGCAGGAGGTTCAGGGAGGATTTGAGGAAAAACAATTTTACCCAGAGGGTGGTGATGGTCTGGAACGCACTTCCTGGGAGGGTGGCAGAGGCGGGTTGCCTCACGTCCTTTAAAATGTACCTGGATGAGCACTTGGCATGTCATGACATTCAAGGCTACAGGCCAAGTGCGGGTAAATGTTTTTTTAGGTAGGCAGGTCAGGTGTTTTTCACGTGTTGGTGCAGACTCAGTGGGCCGAAGAGCCTCTTCTGCACTATGTGACTTGGTGATTCGTGATTCTGTGAATTTCACCATCCCCTCTTGCCCCTCCTCCAATTCCGCCTTCCCTCTGACCCTGCTCCAATTCCACCTTCTCCTCTCCCCCATCCTCCAATTCCACCTTCTCCTCTCCCCCCCTCCAATTCCACCTTCTCCTCTTCCCCCTCCGCCAATTCTACCTTCCCCTCTCCCCCTCCTCCAATTCCACCTTCTCCTCTTCCCCCTCCACCAATTCTACCTTCCTCTCTTCCCCCTCCTCCAATTCCACCTCCCCCACTTCCAATTCCATCTTCCCCCTTCTCCAAATCCGCATTCCCCTCTTTCCCCTTCTCCAATTCCACCTTCTCCTCTTCCCCTTCGCCAATTCCGCCTTCCCCTCTTTCCCCTTCTCCAATTCCACCTTCCCCTCTTCCCCCTTCTCTAATTCCACCTGCTCTTCTTACCCCTTCTCCAATTCCACCTTCCCAGATTCCCCCTTCTCCAATTCCACCTTCTCCTCTTCCTCCTTTTCCTCCTTGTAGATTCCTTGTCTTGAAGATAGTGGACAGGCTTTGGGGGGTCAGGAGGTGAGTTACTTGCCGCAGGATTTCCAGCCTCTGAACTGCTCTGGTAGCCTATCATGTGAGAGTACTTTTAAGAAATGGGTGTTTATTGAATAGTGGATGTACCTTTAAGAAATGGGTGTTTATCCGTGGTGCCAGAGTGTGGGTGGAACTGGGATGTCTGTCAGCTTTTAGTTTCGCTTTGAGAAAAGCTTGGGTGTGTCTGTGTTTTTTGGTTTTGTTTTAGTGTTGGAGCTGCAGCCAGCCAAAGAAGGTGTAATGTTGTTCTCTCTGCCATCTAAAGACTATCTCTTGCTCATTTGGTGAATTTAGAGTGATAACTGTTCTCAGTAGTGAATTTAAACCTGATGTGCTTCTGTTAAACGGATTTTGTTGTCTGATGGATATTAAAAGGAAAGTTTAAGTATTACTTAGAATGTTGTATTCTTTGGGGGTTGTATTTGAATTGTTGGTTGCTAAGATGTTCACTGTATGTTTTAAAAAGGTTAACTGAGTTCATAGAATAAACATAGTTTTGCTTTAGAAAATACTGTTAGCTGTCTGCTGCACCACACCTGTAGAGTGGGCCAACTGCTCCCCATACCACAATCTGGTAAAAGTTGTGGGTCAGGTGAACTCCGTGATACACTTGGGGTTCTCTAAACCCTGGCCCATAACACATTTGGGGGTGGAGACGGTCACTTGCAGTACCTTGCGGACAGAGACTAAAAACAGGCTTTTAGGGTTGGCAAAAACATTGTTGTTAACATTACCTGACAAAATGCGAAAAGATGAGGTAATTATGGCATGGCTAAGCATTTACAATTGCCTGAGATACAGTCTGACTCATTGGAAATAGCAAAAATTCAGTTACAAATCAAACAAATGGAACATGAAAAAGAATTAAAGCAGCTTGAATACGAAAGAGATAGAGGGGAAAAAGAAAAAGAGAGAGAAGAAAGGAAAACAGAAAGAATAGCCCTAGCAGAACAAAAAGAAAGAGAAAGGGAGATACAGTTCAGAGAAAAACAAAGAGAGAGAGAAAGAGGGAGAGAGAAAAAAGAAAGAGAGATAGAAAGAGAGAGAGAGGAAAACGAATGAGAGACAGAGTTTGAACTTCGGAAAATGGCCATGAAACATGACAGTCAGTTAAAATTGGTGGATGTAAAGGGAAACGTATAGTTGGATGATAGTGATGAGGATAGTGAGAAAGAGTATCATAGTCGAAGGCTGGGTGGGTATCTATTTAAATATGTCCACGCAGTGCCAAGGTTTGATCAGAAGGAGGTAGAAGCTTTTTTCATTTCATTTGAGAAGGTAGCTAAACAAATAAAATGGCCAAAGGAGATGTGGGTATTACTGATTCAAACAAAGCTGGTAGGTAGGGCTAGTGAAGTGTTTGCATCACTACCGTAGGAAGTATCTGAGACGCATGAGGAGGTGAAAAAATACATCTTAGGTGCATATGAACTAGTGCCTGAAGCCTACAGACAAAGGTTTAGAAATTTAAGGAAAGAATTTGGTCAAACATACATGGAGTTTGAAAGGATCAAACAGAGTAATTTTGATAGGTGGATAAGGGCTTTGAAAATAGACCAAATGTATGAAGCTCTCAGAGAAATTAATCTTTTGGAGGAGTTTAAAAATTCAATTTCTGATATAGTGAAAACTCATGTGGAAGAGCAGAGGGTTAAAACTGCGAGATTAGCAGCAGAAATGACAGATGATTATGAATTAGTTCATAAATCAAAGCTTGGTTTCCGACATCAGTTTCAGCCTATGAGGGATAGAAACTGGGGACATAAGATGTGGTAAAGGTAAAGGTGATCTGATGGGAGATAATAAGGAGAGTGTACCTCAGGTTAAAAAGGAAATCCAGGAGGGTGGAAAAGAAATGAAAAGTTTCAAATGTTTTCACTGTAATAAACTAGGCCATGTAAAGTCAGTGTTGGTGGGTGAACAACAGCACTGGGAAGGCTGATGTGATAAAACAGGATAAGACAGTGGGGTTTCTTAAAGTGGAAAAGGAAAGCCCAAGTAAAGCGAAGGAGGTGCAAAAGATTGTATAGCCTAATCAAGAGGTGATTGATAAGACGGTGCCAGATCTCTTTAAAGAATTGACTTGTGTGGGTAAAGTTTACTCATGTGTATCAGGAGGAGCGGGTAAAGAAGTCACAATTTTAAGAGATACGGGAGCGAGTCAATCTTTAATGGTAAGAGACGAGGAGTTATGTAATTATGAACAATGTTGCCAGAAAAGGTGGTAATATGTGGAATTCAGGGCGAGAAGAGTAGTGTTCCATTATATAAGGTAAGGTTGGAAAGTTCAGTAAAGAGTGGTGAAGTGGTAGTAGGAGTAATAGATAAACTATCTTGTCCAGGAATACAGTTTATCTTGGATAATCATATAGCTGGATCGCAGGTGGGAGTGATGCCTACTGTAGTCGATAAGCCAGTGGAAAATCAGACAACTGAAGTGTTGAAGGACAAATATCCTGGGATTTTTCCAGATTGTGTAGTAACAAGGTCGCAAAGTCACAGGTTACGACAAGAGGAGAAATCAGAGAGTGAAGATAAAGGTGAAGTGCCATTATCAGAACCGATTTTTGATCAGATGGTTGGAAAAGAACAAGAACAGGTGGAGGATGAGGCGGATATTTTTAGTTCAGGAAAATTGGCATAGTTACAACAGAAAGATATAGAAATAAAACGGATGTATCAGAAAGCATACACGGAAGAGGAATCTGAGTGTATACCAGAGTGTTATCACCGTAAAAGTGATGTCCTGATGAGAAAATAGACACCTTTACAGATGCAGGCGGATGAAAAGTGGGCAGAAGTTCATCAAGTAGTATTGCCGATAGGGTGTAGAAAGGATGTATTGCGAGTTGCACATGAGGTACCAGTGGGAGGTCATTTGGGAGTAAGGAAAACGCAAGCTAAAATACAAAAACATTTTTATTGGCCTGGATTACATAAAGATGTTGCTAAATTTTGTCGATCATGTCACACATGTCATGTGATAGAGAAACCTCAAGCAGTGATAAAACCGGCGCCCTTGATACCCATTCCAGCATTTGAGGAACCTTTTACAAGGGTCTTAATTGATTTTGTAGGACCGCTTCCTGAAACGAAAAGTGGGAATCAATATCTTTTGAAGATAATGGATGTGTCTACTAGGTTTCCAGAGGCTATTCCAGTGCGTAATATTACAGCTAAAAAGATTGTGGAGGAGTTACTTAAATTCTTTACTAGATATGGACTACCCACAGAAATACAATCGGATGAAGGATCAAATTTTACCACAAGGTTATTCAAAGACATTATGGATAGTTTAGGAATAAAACAATTTAAATAAACTGCGTACCATCCCGAATCGCAGGAAGGGTTAGAAAGGTGACATCAGACATTAAAGACAATGTTGAGGGCTTATTGTCAAGATTATCCAGAGGGGGGCAGCACGGTGGCACAATGGGTTAGCCCTGTTGCCTCACGGTGCCGAGGTCCCAGGTTCGATCCCGGCTCTGGGTCACTGTCCGTGTGGAGTTTGCACATTCTCCCCGTGTTTGCGTGGGTTTCACCCCCACAACCCAATGATGTGCAGGGTAGGTGGATTGGAGATGCTAAATTGCCCCTTAATTGGAAAAAAAAATTAATTGGATACACTAAATTTTTTTTTTAAAAAAAGATTATCCAGAGGATTGGGATAAAGGAATTCCGTTCGTACTGTTTGCAATTAGGGATGCACCTAATGGGTCAACCAAATTCAGTCCTTTTGAACTAATTTTTGGGCATGAGGTAAGAGGACCACTTTAAGTGATTAAGAGAAAATTGGTGAGTGAGCAGTCGGAACTTACCTTATTGGAATACGTGTCACATTTTAGCAAACGATTAAATAGAACAGGCAAATTGGCTGACAGCATTTAAAGGGTGCACAACATGTGATGAAACGGGTAGCGGACAAGAAATCCAAAGTTTGTAGTTTTGCCAGTGGAGATAAAGTTTTAGTACTGTTACCAGTGGTAAGTGAACCTTTACAAGCTAGGTTTTGTTGACCTTATCAGATTGAAAGGAAATTAAGTGAGGTGAATTATGTGGTAAAAACACCAGATAGAAGGAAAACTCACTGAGTGTGTCATGTGAATATGCTTAAAAGGTACTTTGAAAGGGAAGGAGAGCAAACGGGGAGGTTTTAATGATTCTAACTCAAAGTGACAAACCAAATCCAGATGACTTGGAATTTGAGATACCTCAAATTAAATTGGAAATCGAGGATGTTCTTAAAAATTGGGATAAATTGTTGAGTTACCTTCCAGAGGAAAAACGGACTGACCTGAAAGAGTTATTGATATCACATGGGCAAGATTGTGGAGATAAATTTGGAAGTACTAAAATGGCTATACATGATGTAGATGTGGGAAATGCTGTTCAATCAAACATCCATATCGACTTAACCCTTTAAAATTGGCACAGGTTAACAAGGAGATTGAAAGTATGCTTAAAAATGGCATAATTGAAGTGGGTTGAAGCCAATGGAGCTCACCCATCGTGATGGTACCAAAACCGGACGGTACCCAATGGTTGTGTGTGGACTATAGAAAGGTTAATGCAGTTACAAGGACGGATTCTTATCCTATCCTACGTTTGGAGGATTGCATTGAGAAAGTGGGACGATCAGCTTTTATTTTCAAATTAGATTTACTTGAAGGTTACTGGCAGGTATCTTTATCCGAAAGGGCGGAGGAGATTTCAGCTTTTGTGACTCCAGATGGTATATACCAATTCAAAGTTATGCCATTTGGCATGAAAAACGCCCCAGCCACATTTCAACGGTTAACTAACAAAGTTGTTTCAGGATTACCCAATTGTGCAGTATAAATCGACGATCTGGTAATTTTCAGCCAGACATGGAAAGAACATTTAAAACATCTGATCGAGTTATTCGATCAACTTCAGGAGGCGGGTTTGGTGATAAACCAAGCCAAAAGTGAATTTGGAAAAGCCCAAGTCACTTTTCTTGGCCATAAAACCGGACAGGGTCGAATGGTCCCACAGGATGTGAAACCAACAGTTATTGAGGAGTTTCCGATACCCTCCACACGAAGGGAAATATTGTGATTTTGTGGCATGAGTGGATTTGATCGAACATTTGTGCAAAATTTTTACAGTGTGGTTGCTCCACTGACGGACTTGCTAAAGAAACGTTGAAAATCTCAGTGGACGGCCGAGTTTTAACAGACATTTGACTGCCTGAAAGCTGTGATAACCAATGCTCTTGTGTTGGAGAATTACATGGACTCTGTGATCAGATTGAACTAAAGTATCTGACTTTAAAGAGAAATGCCGAGGTGTAGAGAAATGGACGGATCGTGCAAAGACCTTCTTGTTCAAAGAGACTGTCAATCGAGAAGGATTCCAGTTGGAGGAAGAAGAACAAAAATAGACTGTATTATTATAAATGTTGCCGTGTTTTGTTTTGTTGTAAAAATAAATGTATATTCACTGTCGATATTTCTTAAAGGAAAGTGAAAAATGAAACCATCTTGTAGTTGATGGGTTTTTTTTTCTATGGGGAGGTGTCATGTGAGAGTATCTTTAAGAAATAGGTGTTTATCGAATAGTGGATGTACATTTAAGAAATGGGTGTTTATCCGTGGTGTCAGAGTGTGGGTGGAGCAGGGCTGCCTGTCAGCTTTTAGTTTCGCTTTGAGAAAAGTTTGGATGTCTGTGTTTTTTGGTTTTGTTTTCGTGTTGGAACTGCAGCCAAAGAAGGTGTAATGTTGTTCTCTCTGCCATCTAAAGACTATCTCTTGATCATTTGGTGAATTCAGAGTGATAACTGCTCTCAGTAGGAATTTAAACCTGATGTGCTTCTGTTAAAAGGTTTCTGTTGTCTTATGGATATTAAAAGGAAAGTTTAAGTACTTAGAATGTTGTATTCTTTGGGGGTTGTATTTGAATTGATGGTTGCTCAAATGTTTACTGTATGTTTTAAAAAGGTTTACTGAGTTCATAATATAAACATTGTTTTGCTTTAGAAAATACTTTTCCATTTCTGCTGCACCACACCTGTAGAGTGGCCGTGTGCTCCCCATACCACAATCTATTAAAAGTTGTGGGTCAGGTGAACTCATGATACTCTTTGGGGTTCTCTAAACCCTGGCCCATAACAAGCCACAGTAATAATATGGCTAGGTCAGGTCAGGTTCTGGTTCAAGGTAATCCCCAGGATGTTCACAGAGGGGGATTCAGTGATGTTAATGCCCTCAGCAAAAATGGTGATTTCTCCAACAAGATTCCAACGACCAACACAAGCTGATTGAGCAGGAAGGTGGATTCTGTGTTGTCCCTCTCTAGACGGGAGTGCGGAATGGGCAGGATGTTGCCAGAATCTGTTCTTTTATTTGGCCGAGATGCAGGATCCTCAGTGTTCTGCTTCCCATGCTGTCCTGACAATGGGGCAAACGTTTCCAGCAAAGAATTCAAGCCAGAAAGGAGAGGGCAGACATCCAGTAGTGGCCTGGGAATGAGGAATGCTGAAGTGGGAAGGCAGTGAATGATCGATCCGATGAGTGAGAGTGAGGAATCACTCACACTTGCGGGCAGCACTGGACTCTATGTGAATTTAGCGCAGATCTGGGCCACGCTAATGTAAGAAGACATGGGGCGGGATTCTCCATTCCTGGGACTAAGTATTGACGCCAGGGCAGGATTAGTGGACTTCCAGTGGAAACTGCCGCCACACCTAGACAAATTCAGTGACTGTAAAGGGGCTAGCACCGGCGCCACGTGGAACACAATCGATTCTAATAAGAAATGATGCCGGATTCGCAATTGACACTCAGGCAGTTGACAAGCTGCAGCCGCATATAAACACTTCGCTCCCCCCACACACACCATCCCAGCTAACAAGATGGCAGCGAGGAGAGTGGCCCCGTGATTTTTGACGCCCAGCCCGAGACCCTCCTGGACAACGTGGAGGAGAATTGGGTGACCTTGCACCCTGGCCCGGGAAGGAGGCTCCCAGCTGCCGCCATTCGCCGTACCTGGACGCAGGTGGCAAAGGCCGTCAGCGCCACCAGCAACACCATCCTGGCCTGCCTGCAGTACCCATAAGAAACTGTACGACCTCCTCAGGGCGGCCATGGTGAGTAGGCAGCACGTGCCGCTGGCACCAACCCCTGTTCCACATCCCGGGGATGACACTGACTTTCCGTCACAGCTGTCTCCAACACCTTCCACCATCCCAGAGGCAGTCACCTCGGTTGGGCACTTTAGTGAAGAGGCTCCTGGGACACTCTCTGTTGCGCACCACACAGCTGATCTGGTAAGGCAGATGGAGGTAGGAACTCCCGACGGGGTGGACAGCCGAAGGGTGGGCCAACCCCAGGAACTAGCTGCTGTCTAGATGGGTATCGGGCTTCTGGAATGGACAGCCCCATCCATTGTAGAGATGCAGTGGCAGAGCCAGGGTCTGCATCAGTGGTTGCTGGCGAGAATCCAGAACCTGCAGGCACAGGTGGAGGGGTCCACCCGCATGCAGGACAGGAGGTGGTGCCGACCATGTGTGCCACCACCACACGGATGGCCTCTGCGGTTGAGGCCTTGTGAGGGGCCGGGGAATGACTTTGGCTATGGATCGTGTCCAAGACCTGGGGTAATCTATGTAGGTGGTGGCTGAGGCCCAGGACTAGGCTGTGCTCTCACAGGCAACCATCTGCCAAAGGATCCTGAGCATGGCCCAGTCACAGTGGGCCATGGCTGGGAGTGTCAGCGGCATTGACCAGGCGCTGGCCAACAGAGAGAGGTGGCCCAGTCCCAGAGGGAGATGGTGCAGTAACTGGTTGATGTGACACAAACCCAGAAGTGGTGGCACAGTCGGAGTGTGATGTGGCGCAATCCCAGACGGAGGTGGTCCATTCCCTGTACTCCATGGCTGCGAAGATCCAGGCCCTGGCTGAGATAAGTGTTGGCCTCCAGAACTGTCAATGCCAGGTGGCGAGGGAGCCTCAGGGAATAGCTCCGCTTGCACCCCGTCCCATGAAGTAGCCTAGGGGCCAACCATCAGGGAGGAGGAGGTTGTGATGATATGCATAAGCAATATGTGTATAATGATAGATACAACCTCCAACCAGCAGGTGGCAATAGAGAACAACCATGTGACATTGTTACCTCTGGGAGTCTGCAGATAATCTTTGTAGTGGATAGTCACAATTTGTAGCAGCTTACATTATTTATAATAGTTAATAGTTTTCGATAATATTCTTATGGTTATCTAACCCACGTAATTGTTGAACAATAAAACAAGTCACAAGCTAGATGTTACTCGTGTACTTATTCCGACTGGCCAAGCACCAGAATTGATGGGCCTGTGCCGGTGACTCCCACAGGGGAGGTGCCGGAACACCGCAGCACCTCGGACTCTCCCCTCATGTCCCTGGTGCCCCTGGTGGGCAGCGGGCAGAACAGGGTGGCACCATGTCACATGGGACACCCGAGAAGCTACCTGGCCCATTCGCCCCAGAAGACGCCCAACAGGGACCCAGGTCGATGAGCGAGAATCACAACAGGGCGCCTCCACTCCTGCTATACCGTCTGGGGAACCACCTAGACATAGCATTAGGGCCCGTAAGGCCAGAAAGTTAGACACCAGTTACGTTGGCACAGATGTAGGGCACAGTTTAGACATAGGGGCTAGGGCACGTATCTGTAAATAGTTGTGCACATTAAAAACCTGTTAGCATTGTTACAAACGGCCTTGGTGCTCTGTCAGATGGGTGTGAGGGATGAGCTAATCTGGGCTGGCCAGAGAGGGGGTGCTGGGGAGGGGGGTGGGGAGAGAAACGAGTGGACATTGGGCATGGGCTAGGCTCAGGGACCACAATTGAGCCAGCACTCACCCCTCCGGTATCTCCCCCCCCACCCCCCCCCCCCCCCCCCACCCACCCCCCCCACACTACCCATCACTCCCTCCACTGTCCCCACCTCCACCACCCCAGAGATTCGGTGGCACCATATGATGGAATGGGGAACTCACATGCTGGGATCACCCAGCTGGACGGTGAGAAGTGCTACCATGGTAGGAGTCTGACGTTGTCAACCAATGCGGAACACCAGGTTCATTGCAGAGAGTTGTCATTACCCTCCATCCCATGGACCAGACCCTGCTGTTACTACAAACCGAGGGCCTGCACCCCCGTAGTGCCGCAGGTATGTATCACGGACGGGCTGCGGGGAGGGGGCAGGAGGGTGGCGTGGTGGTGGGATGCGGTGTCCGTGCCCCTGCCCATTCCCTCGCAGTCTGTGAACCTGGAGGTGATCACAGCTTCCCGTGCGCATTGGCGCTGGCGCACACGTTGTGCGGCCTCCCATGCCTGCTTGGGCCCCATACCTTGCCATCCTTGCCCTCCCCGCATTCTCGTCGGAGGAGACCTGGTGTTCATCCTCCTCCTCCAGCACATCGCCCCTCTGCTGCGCAATGTGTGGAGGGCGCAGCAGGCCACCACGATGCGGGTGACCCTCCAAGCATCATACTGGAGGGCCCCTCCAGAGCGGTCCAAGCACCTGCAGGATGCCAAAGCACCGCTCGATCACACCCCTGGTCACTGCCTGGGTGCAATTTTAGCGGGTCTCCGCGTCGGTCTGTGGCCTTCGGATAGGTGTCATCAGGCACAGCCGCCGCGGTGGATAACCCGTCATCCAGGAGCCAAACCCCCAGCCGGTGGGGCACCTCAAAGAGGCCGAGAATTGGTGAGTGTACCAGGATGAGGTGTCATGCATACTGCCCGGGTACAGGGCACTGACGTGCACGATGCGCATCTGATGGTCACATTCATCGAGTGGAAACCCTTTCAGTTTGTGCAGAGTGGCCTGTCATCTGCAGGTGCTCGTAGGTCAACATGCATCCTGCCAATCACCCCCTGGACCTGGGGAATCTTGGCAATGGTGACTAACCCCGCTGCCCGGACATCCTGGTGGGCTCGGTCCCCATTGTTCTGTATTGTGCCGATCGGGCATATCGGGGCTCCGTGATGGCACGGATGCACCTGTGCACTCAGGTCTGGGAGATCATGGACAGGTCCCCACTCGGTGCCTGGAAGGACCCCGTTGCTTAAAAGTTAAGGGTGACCATTATCTTGAAGGCCACCAGGAGCTGGAGTCCTCCCCCATACCCCCGCGGTGCCAGGTGCACCATGATCTGGCAGATATGTTGCACTGTCCCCCTGCTCAGCTGGAGTCTACGACGGCATGCCTGGTCCAGCTCGAATGACCGGTGCTGCCAGTGCACGGGGGGCCTCATGTGGCGCCCCCTTTGCACCACTTCTCAGCCTGTTAGGTGGCTGGCTCTCCAGCCTCAGGGACTGCCTCCTGTTCCTCTGCTGCACGCTCCGCTGCTGCAGCTTCCTCCTCCTCATACAGCTCCAACTCATGGGGCATCCCCCAGGGCTTTGGCGACTAGGAGGAAGGCCACCATTGCTGGTTGTAATCCAATATCCATGTCTGCAGGAGGTGAAAGACTGACATATTAGCATGGTGCATACCCCTGTGACCAACCAGGTCGAATGGGTTATATGGTGCTGTGTTGGGTTATATGGTGTTATGTTGGCACTGTGGGCTCTGACCCCCGCTTGTCCCCTCAAATCCTCTCCACACCCCGGGCCCCGTCGGTGGCCAGAACTGCCATGTGGCCAGAACTGTCGGTGGCCTCCGGCCATGGTGCCCTTCCCTGTTGCCAGGGATACCATCGGCTGGCACTGCCCTTGCCAACAGTATGCTAGATGACATCCGTCCGGCGCGCACTTAGGGACTAAGTGGCTGTTGCACTGGGGCGTTGTCTGATGCCCCGGCGTGGGATGGTGGCCGGTTTAGTGGGGTGGGGTGCTGTGGCGGAGGGTGGGGTGCAGGATGGTGGGGTGGAGGATGGATGTGGTAGGGTGGGGACCGAGATGCGGGGCGGAGGTGGGGGTGGGGGGTGGGGGGCTGGTGTGCAGGGGGTGGTAGGGTGGAAGGTGAGTGCGGGGGTGTGGGGTGGAGGTACCCATACGGCCGGTGTCACTGTGCAGAACCGGGGTCAAGGTGGGTGGTCAGTGGGGTGCGCAGCAAGTTGGCTGCCTTGCAGGCCGCAGAAATGGCGGTCTGTGCCTGGGCGCAGCCCCAGAACGGTGGGGGGTCACCACGGCCACACGGCTCGCTCCTGTGTCACCACACCCCTCCCCAGCCCTAGCAGCGCCCGCTCCCACCCAAGCAAGCCGGGCCAGCGTCTGGCCGGCAGGCCACTGTGCCTGCCGCCTCTTCATGTCCTACCTCCTCTCACTCCCTCAACAGCCACGGCACCTTTTCACGATTTGTAAAAGCACAAGTGAATCTCGCTGTCGGGAATTCGTCCCATTGGAGGAAGAGAATCATCTAGGCCCCGGAGAATACCTGGTCGGTTCCGGCAATGATATGTCAACAGTGTTCACACGCGTTCTGAAGTGCTTTCACGCTGTGGTCAAGGCGACGGAGAATTGCGATTTGGTGTCAAACCGGAGCCCGCTATGATTTTGGCATCGGAACCGATTCTCCACCCAATGGCATTTCCCGATTCAGGCCTCGGCCGACAGAGAATCCCGCCCGTGGAGTCTAATTTCAATAGGCGCCAACTTCCACACTGCCCCATCCATGTGCCGTGTAAAACCCGACGCATGTAGACTGTACAGCCATACTTATCAGCTGCAAAGTCATGTAGCGAATAAGCCCTTGCATGAATAGAACACCATTAAAAAGCAATGTGACGGCAACAAGGAACAATTCTCTTTCCCTGGTGTTGGTTTGGGAACAAATAATATCCGCGATACACAGGGTGTGTAGGCCCCACAGTACTGACCCCGGTGACAGTGCAGTACTCCCTCAGTACTGACCCCGGTGACAGTGCGACACTCCCTCAGTACTGACCCTCTGACAGTGCAGCACCCCCTCAGTACTGACCCGGTGACAGTGCAGCACTCCCTCAGTACTGACCCGGTGACAGTGCAGCACTCCCTCAGCACTGACCCTCTGACAGTGCAGCACTCCCTCAGTACTGACCCTCTGACAGTGCAGCACTCCCTCAGTACTGACCCTCTGACAGTGCAGCACTCCCTCAGTACTGACCCGGTGACAGTGCAGCACTCCCTCAGTACTGACCCTTTGACAGTGCAGCACTCCCTCAGTACTGACCCGGTGACAGTGCAGCACTCCCTCAGTACTGACCCTCTGACAGTGCATCACTCCCTCAGTACTGACTCTCTGACACTGCAGCACTCCCTCAGTACTGACCCTCTGACAGTGCAGCACTTCCTCAGTATTGACCCTCTGACAGTGCAGCACTCCCTCAGTACTGACCCTCTGACAGTGCAGCACTCCCTCAGTGCTGACCCTCTGACAGTGCAGCACTCCCTCAGTACTGACCCGGTGACAGTGCAGCGCTCTCTCAGTACTGACCCTCTGACAGTGCAGCACTCCCTCAGTACTGACCCTCTGACACTGCAGCACTCCCTCAGTACTGACCCTCTGACGGTGCAGCACTCACTCAGTACTGACCCTGTGACAGTGTAGCAGTCCCTCAGTACTGACCCTCTGACGGTGCAGCACTCACTCAGTACTGACCCTGTGACAGTGTAGCAGTCCCTCAGTACTGACCCTCTGACAGTGCAGCACTCCCTCAGTACTGACCCTGTGACACTGCAGCACTCCCTCAGTACTGACCCTCTGACAGTGCAGCACTCCCTCAGTACTGACCCTCTGACAGTGCAGCACTCCCTCAGTACTGACCCTCTGACAGTGCAGCACTCCCTCACGACTGACCCTCTGACAGTGCAACACTCCTTCAGTACTGACCCTCTGACAGTGCAGCACTCCTCAGTCCTGACCCTCTTACAGTGCAGCACTCCCTCAGTACTGACCCTCTGACAGTGCAGCCCTCGCTCAGTACTGACCCTTTGACAGTGCAGCACTCCCTCAGTACTGACCTAACACTGCAGCACTCCCTCAGTACTGACCCTCTGACATTGCAGCACTCCCTCAGTACTGACCCTCTGACAGTACAGTGCTCCCTCAGTACTGACCGTCTGACTATGCAGCACTCCCTCAGTACTGACCCTCTGACAGTGCAGCACTCCCTCAGTACTGTCCCTCTGACAGTGCAGCATTCCCTCAGTACTGACCCTCTGACAGTGCAGCACTCACTCAGTACTGGCCCTCTGACAGTGCAGCACTCCCTCAGCACTGACCATCTGACAGTGCAGCACTCCCTCAGTACTGACCCTCTGACTGTGCAGCACTCCCTCAGTATTGACCCTCTGACAGTGCAGCTCTCCCTCAGTACTGACCCTCTGACTGTGCAGCACTCCCTCAGCACTGACCATCTGACAGTGCAGCACTCCCTCAGTACTGACCCTCTGACTGTGCAGCACTCCCTCAGTACTGACCCTCTGACAGTGCAGCTCACCCTCAGTACTGACCCTCTGACTGTGCAGCACTCCCTCAGCACTGACCATCTAACAGTGCAGCACTCCATCAGTACTGACCCTCTGACAGTGCAGCACTCACTCAGTACTGTCCCTCTGACAGTGCAGCTCTCCCTCAGTACTGACTCTCTGACAGTGCAGCACTCGCTCAGTACTGACCCTCTGACCGTGCAGCACTCCCTCAGTACTGACCCTCTGACAGTGCAGCACTAGCTCAGTACTGACCCTCTGCCAGTGCAGCTCTCCCTCAGTACTGACCCTCTGACAGTGCAGCACTCCCTCAGTACTGACCCGGTGACAGTGCAGCACTCCCTCAGTACTGACCCGGTGACAGTGCAGCACTCCCTCAGTACTGACCCTCTGACAGTGCAGCACTTCCTCAGTATTGACCCTCTGACAGTGCAGCACTCCCTCAGTACTGAACTTCTGACAGTGCAGCACTCCCTCAGTGCTGACCCTCTGACAGTGCAGCACTCCCTCAGTACTGACCCGGTGACAGTGCAGCGCTCTCTCAGTACTGACCCTCTGACAGTGCAGCACTCCCTCAGTACTGACCCTCTGACACTGCAGCACTCCCTCAGTACTGACCCTCTGACGGTGCAGCACTCACTCAGTACTGACCCTGTGACAGTGTAGCAGTCCCTCAGTACTGACCCTCTGACGGTGCAGCACTCCCTCAGTACTGACCCTGTGACACTGCAGCAGTCCCTCAGTACTGACCCTCTGACAGTGCAGTACTCCCTCAGTACTGACCCTCTGACAGTGCAGCACTCCCTCAGTACTGACCCTCTGACAGTGCAGCACTCCCTCACGACTGACCCTCTGACAGTGCAACACTCCTTCAGTACTGACCCTCTGACAGTGCAGCACTCCTCAGTCCTGACCCTCTTACAGTGCAGCACTCCCTCAGTACTGACCCTCTGACAGTGCAGCACTCCCTCAGTACTGACCCTCTGACAGTGCAGCACTCCCTCAGTACTGACCCTTTGACAGTGCAGCACTCCCTCAGTACTGACATAACACTGCAGCACTCCCTCAGTACTGACCCTCTGACATTGCAGCACTCCCTCAGTACTGACCCTCTGACAGTACAGTGCTCCCTCAGTACTGACCCTCTGACTGTGCAGCACTCCCTCAGTATTGACCCTCTGACAGTGCAGCTCTCCCTCAGTACTGACCCTCTGACTGTGCAGCACTCCCTCAGCACTGACCATCTGACAGTGCAGCACTCCCTCAGTACTGACCCTCTGACTGTGCAGCACTCCCTCAGTACTGACCCTCTGACAGTGCAGCTCTCCCTCAGTACTGACCCTCTGACTGTGCAGCCTCCCTCAGCACTGACCATCTGACAGTGCAGCACTCCCTCAGTACTGACCCTCTGACAGTGCAGCACTCACTCAGTACTGTCCCTCTGACAGTGCAGCTCTCCCTCAGTACTGACTCTCTGACAGTGCAGCACTCGCTCAGTACTGACCCTCTGACCGTGCAGCACTCCCTCAGTACTGACCCTCTGACAGTGCAGCACTAGCTCAGTACTGACCCTCTGCCAGTGCAGCTCTCCCTCAGTACTGACCCTCTGACAGTGCAGCACTCCCTCAGTACTGACCCTCTAACAGTGCAGCACTTCCTCAGTATTGACCCTCTGACAGTGCAGCACTCCCTCAGTACTGAACCTCTGACAGTGCAGCACTCCCTCAGTGCTGACCCTCTGACAGTGCAGCACTCCCTCAGTACTGACCCGGTGACAGTGCAGCGCTCTCTCAGTACTGACCCTCTGACAGTGCAGCACTCCCTCAGTACTGACCCTCTGACACTGCAGCACTCCCTCAGTACTGACCCTCTGACGGTGCAGCACTCACTCAGTACTGACCCTGTGACAGTGTAGCAGTCCCTCAGTACTGACCCTCTGACGGTGCAGCACTCCCTCAGTACTGACCCTGTGACACTGCAGCACTCCCTCAGTACTGACCCTCTGACAGTGCAGCACTCCCTCAGTACTGACCCTCTGACAGTGCAGCACTCCCTCAGTACTGACCCTCTGACAGTGCAGCACTCCCTCACGACTGACCCTCTGACAGTGCAACACTCCTTCAGTACTGACCCTCTGACAGTGCAGCACTCCTCAGTCCTGACCCTCTTACAGTGCAGCACTCCCTCAGTACTGACCCTCTGACAGTGCAGCCCTCGCTCAGTACTGACCCTTTGACAGTGCAGCACTCCCTCAGTACTGACATAACACTGCAGCACTCCCTCAGTACTGACCCTCTGACATTGCAGCACTCCCTCAGTACTGACCCTCTGACAGTACAGTGCTCCCTCAGTACTGACTCTCTGACTATGCAGCACTCCCTCAGTACTGACCCTCTGACAGTGCAGCACTCCCTCAGTACTGTCCCTCTGACAGTGCAGCATTCCCTCAGTACTGACCCTCTGACAGTGCAGCACTCACTCAGTACTGACCCTCTGACAGTGCAGCACTCCCTCAGCACTGACCATCTGACAGTGCAGCACTCCCTCAGTACTGACCCTCTGACTGTGCAGCACTCCCTCAGTATTGACCCTCTGACAGTGCAGCTCTCCCTCAGTACTGACCCTCTGACAATGCAGCACTCCCTCAGCACTGACCATCTGACAGTGCAGCACTCGCTCAGTACTGACCCTCTGACTGTGCAGCATTCCCTCAGTACTGACCCTCTGACAGTGCAGCTCTCCCTCAGTACTGACCCTCTGACTGTGCAGCACTCCCTCAGCACTGACCATCTGACAGTGCAGCACTCCCACAGTACTGACCCTCTGACAGTGCAGCACTCACTCAGTACTGTCCCTCTGACAGTGCAGCTCTCCCTCAGTACTCACTCTCTGACAGTGCAGCACTCGCTCAGTACTGACCCTCTGACCGTGCAGCACTCCCTCAGTACTGACCCTCTGACAGTGCAGCACTAGCTCAGTACTGACCCTCTGCCAGTGCAGCTCTCCCTCAGTACTGACCCTCTGACAGTGCAGCACTCCCTCAGTACTGACCCTCTAACAGTGCAGCACTCGCTCAGTACTGACCCTCTGACAGTGCAGCACTTCCTCAGTACTGACCCTCTGACAGTGCAGTATTCCCTCAGTACTGACCCTCTGACTGTGCAGCACTCCCTCAGCACTATCCCTCTGACAGTGCAGCTCTCCCTCAGTACTGACCCTCTGACAGTGCAGCACTCCCTCAGTACTGACCCTCTGACAGTCCAGCACTCTCTCAGTACTGACCCTCTGACAGTGCAGCACTTCCTCAGTATTGACCCTCTGACAGTGCAGCACTCCCTCAGTACTGACCCTCTGACACTGCAGCACTCGCTCAGTACTGACCCTCTGACAGTGCAGCACTCCCTCAGTACTGACCCTCTGACATTGCAGCACTCCCTCAGTACTGACCCTCTGACAGTACAGTGCTCCCTCAGTACTGACTCTCTGACAGTGCAGCACTCCCTCAGTACTGTCCCTCTGACAGTGCAGCTCTCCCTCAGTACTGACACTCTGACAGTGCAGCACTCCTTCAGTACTGTCCCTCTGACAGTGCAGCTCTCCCTCAGTACTGACCATCTGACAGTGAAGCACTCCCTCAGTACTGACCCCCTGACAGTGCAGCACTCCCTCAGTACTGACCCTCTGACAGTGCAGCACTTCCTCAGTATTGACCCTCTGACAGTTCAGCTCTCCCTCAGTACTGACCCTCTGACAGTGCAGCACTCCCTCAGTACTGACCCTCTGACAGTGCAGCACTCGCTCAGTACTGACCCTCTGACAGTGCAGCACTCCCTCAGTACTGACCCTCTGACAGTGCAGCACTCCCTCAGTACTGACCCTCTGACTGTGCAGCACTCCCTCAGTACTGACCTTCTGACAGTGCAGCAGTCCCTCAGCACTGACCCACTGACAGTGCAGCACTCCCTCAGTACTGACCCTCTGACTGTGCAGCACTCCCTCAGTACTGACCTTCTGACAGTGCAGCACTCCCTCAGTACTGACCCTCTGACAGTGCAGCACTCCCTCAGTACTGACCCTCTGACAGTGCAGCACTCCCTCAGTACTGACCCTCTGACTGTGCAGCACTCCCTCAGTACTGACCTTCTGACAGTGCAGCACTCCCTCAGTACTGACCCTCTGACAGTGCAGCACTCCCTCAGTACTGACCCTCTGACTGTGCAGCACTCCCTCAGTACTGACCTTCTGACAGTGCAGCACTCCCTCAGTACTGACCCTCTGACTGTGCAGCACTCCCTCAGCACTGACCCTGACAGTGCAGCACTCCCTCTGAAAAGGCAGTGTGAGTGTCGGCCTAGATACAGCACGCAACTCCCAATTTCTTAATCTCTTCATTCTGTGTTAGTGGGTGGTGTCTGCTATCTGCTGAGTTTCCCTAACACAACATTTAATCTGAGAGAGTCTCAAGGGAAAGATAAGCTTGTACTCCTATCGGGGGACTGCACCGCAGGCCATGCAGCCCCCTTGTGCACGTGTCATCTCGTTGGAAGACCCAGCTCCTTTCCTTCTGCATCCCCGCCCACTCCTTTCCTGTTGGTAACCCTATCAGTCCCTCTCCCTGATCCTTTTGAAACCATTCCCGTTAACGCTTTTCTCAGTCCCGCCCTGACTGTCCAGCTGTCACCTTGGGCGTCATTCTCTGACCCCCCAGAGGGTCGGAGAATGGCCGTTGGCCGCCGTGAATCCCGCCCCCGCCGGTTGCCGAAGTCTCCGAAGGGAGAAAAGTCGGCGGGGCGTTAATGTCGCCGCTGCCGTCGGAGAATGTCACGGGTCTGCGCAAGGCAGCCGATTTTCGGCCTGCCGATATTCACCCTTCCGGATGGGCTGAAGTACCGTCGATGTGATGACCGTTCACGTCGACGTAAATTAAACCTCCTTTTCATCGGCGTGACCCGGTGCTCCAGGTTCACGCCGACCAGCGTGGAGGTGAGTGACGGCCTGGGGGGTTGGCTCTGGGCAGGCGATGGCGTGGCTGCAGTCTGAATGCGTGAGGAGAGGTGTGTCTCAGGTTGTGTGTGTGTGTGTGCGGCGGGCCGGGGGGGGGGGGGGGGGTGTGTGTGGTTAGAGTAGGCTGGGCTCGGGGGTCCATGCCGGGGTGGAGGTTGGGGGGGTCCGTGCTGGGGAGGGGGATGGGGGGTCCGTGCCGGGGTGGAGGTTGGGGGGGGGTGTCCGTGCCGGGGAGGGGGATGGGGGGTCCGTGCCGGGGTGGAGGTTGCAGGGGGGGTCCGTGCCGGGGAGGGGGTGGGGGGTCCGTGCCGTGGTGGAGGTTGGGGGGGGGATCCGTGCCGGGGTGGAGGTTGGGGGGGTGTCCGTGCCGGGGTGAAGTTGGGGGGGGTCCGTGCCGGGGAGGGGGATGGGGGGTCCGTGCCGGGGTGGAGGTTGGGGGGGGGGTCCGTGCCGGGAGGGGGATGGGGGGTCCGTGCCGGGTGGAGGTTGGGGGGGGGTCCGTGCCGGGGTGGAGGTTGGGGGGGGGTCCGTGCCGGGGTGTAGGTTGGGGGGGGGGTCCGTGCCGGGGAGGGGGATGCGAGGGCAAGTGAGTTGGTCCACCTGGCCAGGTGCCAGCCTCCAACAGTTGGACCCATGCGGTCCATGCCACCTGGCTGGGTGGAGGAGGGGATATGGGCAATGATGACATGTCGTCGTTCCCCTCCCCCCCCCCCCCCACCAGGCCGTCATGTTTTCCGATCATCCAGCGATGTTGGCCACCGTGGCGGCAGCCGCTAATGTCTATGTTGCCTGGATGAGGAGGAGGAGGAGGAGCGTGCCAGAGAGGCGGCGCAGGCTGCCGCAGAGGGACAGGCAGCAGCCGCCCAGGCTGGAGGGACACCTGACCGACAGGACGAGGAGGGGGAGGAGGACGTCGCGGCCCCACGGCAATGGAGGCACCTGAGGGCGCCCCGTGTGTACCGGCCCCGGCAGTCGTACCAGGACCTCACGGACCGGGAATGCAGGAGGAGACTCCGGATGAGCCGGGAAACCGTGGCACACATCTGCCACCTGCTGGCACACCTGTCACCGCGTGGCACTGGCGGGGGACATCCTCTCCCCGTGTCCGTCAAGGTTACGGTGGCCCTGAACTTTTATGCAACGGGGTCATTCCAGGCACCGAGTGGGGACCTGTCCGGCATATCGCAGACATCGGTGCATCGGGGCAGTGACAGATGCCCTATATGCCATGGCGCACCGCTACATCCGCTTCCCCGTGGACCGGGCCAGCCAAGATGCCCGGGCCGTGGGCTTCTCTGCCATTGCCGGGTTCCCCATGGTTCAGGGCACGATCGATGGGATGCACGTCGCCGTGCGGCCACCTGCAGATAACAAGGCCGTGTTCACCAACAGGAAGGGGACCTATTCGATGAACATACAGGTGGTCTGCGACCACCGCATGATGATCCTGCACGTCTGCGCCCGTTACCCAGGCAGTGTACACGACTCATACGTGTTGTCGCGGTCATCCATCCCCGGCATGTACGAGGGACGGCATCCCGGCTGAGGGGCTGGTTGCTGGGCGACAGGGGCTACCCATTGCGATCGTGGCTGATGACGCCTATACGGAGGCCACGCAATGAGGCGGAGAACCGCTACAATGATGCCCATGTAGCGACAAGGGGAGTGATAGAGAGGTGCTTTGGCGTGCTGAAGATGCGTTTCAGGTGCCTGGACCTCTCTGGGGGCGCCCTCCAGTATCGGTCAGATAGGGTCGGCCGCATCATTGTGGTGTGCTGCGTCCTGCACAACATAGCCCAGCAGAGGGGCGATGTGCCGCAGGCAGAGGAGGGCGGAGTGGAGGAGCAGCAGGAAGAGGCGCAGTCCTCCCCAGATGAGGGGGATGGGGGTAATGGTCAGGGCAGATGGGTAGACACAGGCGGGTGGCTGTCCACCGTTACGGCTGGCCCAGCGGGCACGGGACAGACTGATAGCCGCCCCGCTTCACTGACTAGATGGGCGTGGGAATCGGGTAGTATGGCCACAGACCGCACACCATGGCAACAGCCGACCACCCACACCCCCCACCCATCCACCCACCCAGCACCCTCACCCCCCTCCCCAACCCCACCCACCCCACCCGCATGCACACCACCCCCCCCCATTGCCGATCCACCTGCGGCACAACAGGCCGGGCAACACAGTTGCGGGTGGACGCGTGTCTATTGCAGGCCATGGAGGATGATGACAACCCGCCCTGCGGTGAGCTCCTGGCTCTACATCGTTGGACTATGTCTGACCCATGGCCACAGTACCACCATCCACCCGGACCATCCCTGCATGCGGCTGTGACACTGCAGCGCACGGTCCCGTCCTCTGCCCGGGGGGATGTTGATGGCAGCCCAGGGGGAACGGGGCAGACTCACCTGGGGCTGAGGTAAGACCACCCCTCACACACACACTTGCGCTCAACGTACATGACACCCCCGCACGCTTTGGACAGAGCACAAAGGCAGCTTCTGTAGGTGTAACATTGACTTTAATAACCAAAGGAGTTCATGCACGTGCCCTAGCCCCTAAAACTCATCTGTGCCCTGCACCCGTGCCAACTTACTCCGTGTCTAATTGTTTGGCCTTACAGGCCCTTTGACTACGTCTACGTGGTTCCCCAGACGGTACAGCAGAACTGGAGGTGGACTCCTGTGATTCCTGCCCTCTGACACTGGATCCCTTCGGCGGCCGTTTCCTGGGGCGTCCTGGCCTAGATGGGCCAGGCTGCGGCCCGGGCGACTGGGATGGCGAGCTGCCAGCCTGTCCTGACCGTTGCCCACCCGATGCACCTGGGACGGAAGGGGGGGAGTCCGAGGTGTCGCGGTGTACCAGGACCTCCCCTACAGGGGGAGCCGGGACGGACCACACCACCTCCTCCTCCCTCGGGGTGCCCGATGGCCCCCAGGCCTCTACATGGGTGGGGGATGCGAACGGACTGGCCATCCGACGCCCCCCCGACATCTGGCGCTGCCAGTCTTGGAGGCCCGTGCTGGTATCGACAGGGGTCTGCAGGTTTGCAGCCATGGAGCCCAGGGGGTTGGCAAACCCTGTCTGTGACAGTGCGACGCCGGCTCGCACATGGCCACTGGCGCCGATGCCCTCAGCGATGGCCTGCAGAGACTGGGCCATGGCCTGCTGAGACTGGGCCATGGCCTGCAGAGACTGGGCTATGGCGTTGAGCGCCTCTGCCATCTGGCGCTGGCACTGGCTCATGGCCTCCTGTGAGAGGGCAGCCATTTCCTGGGCCACAGACGCCGCCTGCACGGAAAGCCCCAGGCCTCGCAAACCGTTCCCCATGTCTGACACCGTTGCACCCATTGCCTCCACCGCGGACGCCACCTGTGCGGTGTCAGCTTGGGTGGCACGCATAACCGGCACCACTCCCAGCTCCTGGACGCGGGTGGACTCCTCCACCTGCGACTGCAGCCGCCGCAAGCCGCCCGTCACCCTCTTCGCTCATCTCCGGGTCGGTGGTTGCATCGGATCTATGTGTGGGTGTGGTAACTCCAGGAACCCGGGATCCATCTGGGTGGCAGATGTTCGCTTGGGCTGGGCTGCCCTCCGACCGCCCGGCCCCTTTGCTGCTCCTACCTCCACCTGCTGTACCGGGACGGCTGTGTTGTGCGCACCAGTGAGTGTACCAGACGCCTCATCACTAAAGTGCCCAACCAAGGTGAGTATTTCTGCGATGGTGGAGGGTGTTGGTGACAGCAGTCGCGTTGTGTCGTGCTCTTCGTCCCACTCTGAGTCCATGGCACTTTGGGGTGGGGGTTCGTCTCCACCCATCCACTCTGAGTCACTGTCCGGTATTTTGTCTTCCTGGGTAGTGCTGTCCCGGGTAGGGGTGTCCTGGGCAGTGCTGTCCCGGGTAGTGGTGTCCCGGGTAGTGGTGTCCCGGGTAGTGGTGTCCTGGGTAGTGGTGTCCTGGCTCGGATGTGACGGGGGCCTATGGCTGCCCCCCTCGTCGCTGGGTGGTCGCTCCCGCACGTGACGGGGGTGTCGTCTCCCTGTTGCTCCAGGTCTCTCCGTCTCCCGTGGCCTCCGAGGGGCATCCTGCGGGCGTCGCATGCTGGAGGGTCCGGGTCTCTCCGTCTCCCGTGGCCTCCGAGGGGCATCCTGCGGGCGTCGCATGCTGGAGGGTGCGGGTCTCTCCGTCTCCCGTGGTGTGCGAGGGGCATCCTCCGGGCGTCGCATGCTGGAGGGTCCGGGTCTCTCCGTCTCCCGTGGTGTGCGAGGGGCATCCTGCGGGCGTCGCATGCTGGAGGGTCCGGGTCTCTCCGTCTCCCGTGGCCTCCGAGGGGCATCCTGCGGGCGGTCTGCATCTGCGGGGATGGGTGCCTGGACGTTTGGTCCTGCGATACACAATGAAGCATGCATGGTTAGACATCAGGCAGTGATCAGGTGATATGGGGGAGGGGGATATAGGGGAGGGGGGATATGGGGACGGGCTGTCGGTGGCTCACTTGCTACTACGCCCCCGACCTCTGCATCAGCAACCTCCCGGTCCTCAGGTCCGCCAGCCAGTTCCAGGGCCCTTTCCTCGTGTTCGGTCAGTGGCCTCTCATCAGCGGGGCCTCCTCCAGTCCTCACATGCTGCCTATTGTTGTGTGCGCGCTTATCCTGTGAGGGGGGAGGGGGTGGCAGGGGTAAAAGGCAACACTGTTAGGCAGGTATATGAATGCATGCGATCTGTTGCGCGTGCATCGCAGAGGTTAAGGTTAGGGCTGGATTCACTTGGGGATATGGGGTATATGGGGGAGGGGAGATATGGGGGATATGGGGATATGGGGAGGGGGGATATGGGGATATGGGGGAGGGGGGATATGGGGGATATGGGGGAGGGGGATATGGGGAATATGGGGAGGGGGGATATGGGGGAGGGGGGATATGGGGAGGGGGGATATGGGGAGGGGGGATATGGGGAGGGGGGATATGGGGGATATGGGGAGGGGGGATATGGGGAGGGGGGATATGGGGGAGGGGGGATATGGGGAGGGGGGATATGGAGGAGGGGGGATATGGGGGATATGGGGGAGGGGGTATATGGGGGATATGGGGGAGGGGGGGATATGGGGGATGAGGGGGATATGGGGGATATGGGTGAGGGGGGATATGGGTGTTATGGGAGGGGGAATATGGGGGAGGGGGGATATGGGGGAGGGGGGATATGGGGAGGGGGGATATGGGGGAGGGGGGATATGGGGGACATGGGGGTTATGGGGAGGGGGATATGGGGGAGGGGGATATGGGGAGGGGGATATGGGGGATATGGGGAGGGGGATATGGGGGAGGGGGATATGGGGGAGGGGGGATATGGGGGAAGGGGATATGGGGGAGGGGGATATGGGGGATATGGGGGAGGGGGGATATGGGGGAGGGGGATATGGGGGAGGGGGGATATGGGGCATATGGGGGAGGGGGGGATATGGGGGAGGGGGGATATGGGGAGGGGGGACATGGGGAGGGGGGATATGGGGGATATGGGGAGGGGGGATATGGGGGAGGGGGGATATGGGGGATATGGGTGAGGGGGGATATGGGGAGGGGGGATATGGGGGATATGGGGAGGGGGGATATGGGGCAGTGGGGATATGTGGAGGGGGATATGGGAAGGGGGATATGGGAAGGGGGATATGGGGGAGGGGGGATATGGGGAGGGGGGTTATGGGGAGGGGGATATGGGGGAAGGGGGGATATGGGGCAGGGGGGATATGGGGGAAGGGGGGGTATGGGGAGGGGGGATATGGGGGAAGGGGGATATGGGGAGGGGCGATATGGGGGAGGGGGGATATGGGGGAGGGGGGATATGGGGGAGGGGGGATATGGGGAGGCTCACCCTGCCTACTCTGACGAGGTTGTTCACCTTCTTGTGGCACTGGGTGCCTGTCCGTGGTGTCAGGGCCGCAGCGGTGATGGCCTCTGCCACTTCCCTCCACAGACGCCGGCTGTGGCGTGGGGCAACTCTGCGGCCGTGCCCGGGATACAGGGGGTCCCTCCTCTGCTCCACCGCGTCCAGGAGCGCCTCCACATCCCGTGACTCGAACCTCGGGGCTGAGCGGCGGCCAGCCATCCAGTCGGGTGTTCCGGTCGGGTGTTCCGGTCGGGTGGGGGGCGGGTGGGGGGGAGCAGCGCGGCCTTATGAGCCGTCACGCCGTGCGGCGCATATGACGCTGCACGGCGTGAAGCACTGCGCAAGCGCGGATCCCGTTACGTCGCTGCTAGCCCATTTCGGGCCGGAGACTATCGACCCATTTTTCCGACGTGACGCAAGTCGGATTTGCGCCGTTTTTTGCGGACTTTCCGCCGATAACGGAGAATTTCACCCCTTATCTCCTCCCACCCTCTCCATCTGTTTGCAATGTCCTCTCTGTCCTTCCTGCTCATGCCCTCGCTCCGCATCACCATCAGAGTGCGTGGTTCTAGGAATGGCATGGGAAGAGTTAACCGAGGAACAGGGGCTGGCAGCCGGCCCGAACACTTACCAGAAAGTCGAGGAAGCGGAACTTTGAGGCCAGAGGGGAGTGTGACGGAAATTGTTGCTCGAGTAGGGGCTTTCTGTGCTGCTCGGGATCTCTGGGGCTTTTCAACAGCTGTTTTGGGGAGGGAGGGAGATCCCCTCTCTGCTAGGTCGCACACTGTTGTACACACACTGAAACAAGAAGCAGTGCCAGGCAGGCCACGGGGCGACTGAGAGTGAGCCCGACTCTGTGTCACTCCCCACTCGCTCAATGGCAGTGAACGTGCGTGAGAGGCGGTCAGAAATAACCCACTGCCGACCCACGCACTCCTCTTGCCTGCTCTAAGACCTGGGCCTCGGGCTCCCGTCACCTCAGGACAACCTCAGCTGCTGGCGCCTGGGCACTGTGGCCGTGCCCGCCACCTTGAGCCATGGCATGGCAGGCACCGAATGCGATGAGCCGCAGGCCTCTGTAGACGACCGTAGCATGTGCTACGGTTGTCGAGCGAGGCCTACGGCCCAGCAGCTCCCTGGGCAGCCAGAGCGGCAGCGCGGTTAAACCTGAGGCGGTGCCAGCGGCAGGGTGGGTGTTCGACTCGGGTACCTTCACCCCTTGGCAAGACTCCGGGTCATTCATCATGTCAGCTCCCCCCCCCCCCTCTGACAGGGCGGATCGTCAGACCACCTCTCCGGCCTGGGAAACGCAGGGCTCCAAAATGGCGTCGCACCCCAATGCGGTAGCACTCTCGCCCTCCCTCACACCTCAGTCACCAGCCTCCGGGTTCGTGGCCCCCTCCGGGGCTGCACTTTCGGTGGGGCATGCCTTATTTGTTGGGTGAGCCCCTGCCTCACCTCTCAAGCGGTTGTAAATGATCCCATGGCCGCTATGCCTCCCACTGCACTATGACCAATATGTATCCCTCAGTCGACATCACAGAAACATGACCCAGGTCCTTATCAAATTTGCTGTTCGCGGGATCATGTTGTGTGCAGATTTGTTGCCATATTTCCTACAAAATTTATGTTTTAAAATGTCAAAATCAACCAATCAGCAACTTTTCTCCAGTCGTATAACTCATTGTGATTGTTTGGAATTTGGCATTTCCCTATTTGCCCTGATGAGTGCAAGAGGAAAAACTTTGACAACTTGCCTCCTTTCTCGGTAAGGTCTTGCGGGGACAGAGCGTACGGACAAGGTGCCAAGTGAACACATTGCATCTGCCTTCAACGCAGAGGTAAAGGAGGAGGCAGTTTGATGGACAATGGATCCAGTCCTCTTTGTGGGGTTGGGATGTAGGAAACTCGGCGGAACCATGAGGGAAGCGTGGCTGTGCCCAGGTCTGTTGCGTTGGGGGGGAAACAGAACAGGGAGGGAGAAACTGTCGCTGCTGGCGCGAATAGACCGAGGACCGGAGGAACATCAGTTAAAGGTAATCGGCAAACGACGACACCGGGGACCCTCCCCACACAGCGAGCAGTCAGGATCCGGGTGAGCTGCCTTGAGAGTGCGATTGGACGTGAACAATGCATGGGGTTACTGGGATAGGGCGTGGGAGTGGGTCGATGTAAAGTGCTCTTTCAGAGGGTCATGCAGACTCGCTGGGCCGAATGACCTCCTTCTGCACTGTAGGGATTCTATGGAAATGGCTCCCTCAGATCTTTGTATCTGCAAAGTTTTCCTTAGACGAGAGGTTCCTTCTCGGTAGACTTCAGTGGAATTGTGAAGACCCGAGGGAGTGGTCACTGAGACCCCAAGCATCCACCTCAGTCACATCATCCACTCTGTCTCAGACAGAGCGCCGCTGAAGGCCTCATCAATGTCCCCTTTAACACAAACCTCATTATTCCTAGGCTCTGCTGCCCAAATACCCACCTTCCACCCCCGTGAGCTTCAGCTCACCCTAGACACATCCCAGCATCACGCACTGTTCACTGTCCAACACTGGCTCAAGGCGCAGCAACACCTCCACTTCAAATTTCTTATGCTACTTTTCAGATCCCTCATGGAGTTCCCACATTCCCCATCTCCTCCAGCCGTTACATCTCTCCCTATCTCTGTAACCACCTCATGCCCTGAAAGCCCTTCCTATATCTGTAAACCTCCTCAAGCCCCTATAAACCTCCCATATCTGTGAACTCCTCAAACACTGAAAACCCTTCCCATCTCTGTAACCTCCTCTAGCCCCTACACGCTCCCTACCTCTGAACTCCACCAGTCCCTACAACCCTACCTATCTCTGTAAACTCCTCCAGCCCCTACAACTCTCAGTATCACTGTGAGCTCCACCAACACATACAACCCTCATCATCTCTGTGACCCCCTCCAGCCCCTACAACCTTGCCTACTCTGTGACCTACTACAGCCCCTAAAACCCTCCCTATATCTGTAACCTTCAGTTGTTACGACCTTCCCTATCACCTCCTCCAGCCCCTACAACTGTCCCAGTCTCTGTAAACTGCTCCAGCCCCTACAATAATTCTTCTTTAAAACCTACTCCAGTCTCTACAACCCTTCCTGTCTCTGTGACCTCCTCCAGCCCCTATAATCCTCCCTATCTCTCGAACATCCTCCAATTGCTACACCTCTCCCTATCTCTGTAACCTCCTCCAGCCCCTACAAAACTCCCCATCTCTGTAACTTCAATTCCCCTACAACCCTCACTATCTCTGTAACCTTCTCCAGCCCCAACAACCTTCTCCATCGCTGTAACTTAAATCCAGCCCCTGAACATTTCCCTATCTCTGCAAAGCCTCGCCAGCCCCTACTTCGCTCCCTATCTCTGTATCGTCCTACAGGCCCTACAACCCTCCCTATATCTGTAACGTCCTTCAGTTGCTACAACCCTCCCTATTCCTGTAGCCTCCTCCAGCCCCGACAACTGTCCCAGCCTCTGTAAATTGCTCCAGCCCCAACAATAATCCTCATCTCTAAAACCTACTTCAGTCTCTCCAACCCTCACTGTCTCTGTGACCTCCTCCAGCCCCTAAAATGCTCCCCATCTCTGGAATGTCCTCCAGTTGCTACAACGCTCCCTATCTCTGTAACCTCCTCCAGCCCCTACAATACTCCCTATGTCTGTAACCTCATCAAACCACTTACAACCCTCACTGTCTCTGTAACCCCCTCCAGCCCCAACACCCTTCCCATCTCTGTAACCTAAATCCAGGCCCTAAATCTTTCCCCATCTCTTCAAACCTCTCCAGCCCCTGTAACTCACCCAATCGCTATAACCTCCTCCAGCCACAACACCCTCTCTATCTCTGTAAACTACTCCAGCTCCTACAACGCACTTTATCTCTGTATCCTCCTCCAGCAGCACACCCTCTCTATTTCTCCAAACTGCTCCAGCCCCTACAACCCTCCCTATCCCTGGATACTTCTCCAGCCCCTACAACCCTCCCTATCCCTGGATACTTCTCCAGCCTCTACAACCCTCCCTATCTCTGTGGCGTCCCCCAGCCAATTTAACACACGTTATCTATGTAACCTACTCCAATCTCTACAACCCTTCCTATCTTTGTAAGATCCTTCAGCCTCTTCAACCCTCCCTATCATTGTAACCTCCTCCAGCCCCAAAACCCTCCCTATCTCTGTAACCTCATCCAGCACCTACAATTCTCTCTATCTCTGTAACCTCCTCCAACGTTACTCTGAAACTGTGCTGACCCCCCCCCCCCCCCTCAGTTCTAGATCCCCCCAACCAGGGGAAATATCCTCTCAGCTTCCACCGTGTCAACTCTCCCCCCCCATAGAATTTGATATATTTCGATAAGATCACCTCTCATTCTTCTAAACTCCCATGAGTAAAGGCCCCAATCTGCCCAACCTTTCCTGAGGACAAACCCAGGAATTCGCCCAGTGAACCTTCTCGAACTGATTCCAATGCAAATATATCTTTCCGTGATTCAGGAGTTCAGAACATTCCCTCATACACACCCAAAGCCCGTCTCTGCTCTCCCACTGCTGGTGGGCATTCTGTCTCCTGGGCTATCAAACACTTGTTCTGCTCTTCCTTCACTGCCCCCCATCCAAAGTAACGAGGTGTGAATGTCTCTCCTACTCCCCAGCCTGCATCCCGTCTTCACCCTGCTGTTCACACACCTCTCAGCATTCACAGCAAGGATTTGTGGTTAGGTCTGTTCTGTTTTATTGCAGTGTGGCTAAATGGTCCCGTGTGGGAGGGACAGCACTCTGACGTTGTTCCTTTCTCCTGTTGCAAAGGAGGGTGGCATCCACATTACACAGCAATGTGCCCATAACAGGGTTAAAATGCCTGTCCACATGTTCACAGGGTAGCAGGGGGAATCCCTCAGCACCAACCCTTCTTAGTACTGACCCTCTGACAGTGCGGCACTCCTTTAGTACTGACCCTCTGATAGTGCGGCACTCCTTTAGTACTGACCATCTGACAGTGCGGCACTCCCTCAGTACTGACCCCCTGACAGTGCAGCACTCCCTCAGTACTGACCCTCCGACAGTGCGGCACTCCCTCAGTACTGACCCTCTGACAATGCAGCACTCCCTCAGTACTGACTCTCTGACAGTGCAGCACTCCCTCAGTACTGACCCTCTGACAGTGCGGCACTCCTTTAGTACTGACCCTCTGACAGTGCGGCATTCCTTTAGTACTGACCATCTGACAGTGCGGCACTCCCTTAGTACTGACACTCTGACAGTTTGCACTCCCTCAGTACTGACACTCTGACAGTGCAGTACTCCCTCAGTACTGACCCTCCGACAATGCAGCACTCTCGCCCTGTCAATGCTCAGCTCTCGGACCGGAGCTCAAAATCTTAAACCTCTGGCTCAGATCTGAGGGAGTTGAGGAACTGTTGCACACCTGACAACCCATTGTACTCGTGCTCCTGGGTGAGAGCAAGATTCCCCTGGAACAAAAACCCTTTGGTGTTGTAAACGGCTCCGATTATTTCAATCTTCGCTGTTGTCCTGGAATCAGTGCCTTGGGCCACTTCCATGTGCCAATTGTACGTACACAAGAAATCTTTTTTGGAAATGTTGGAGAAACCCCCAAGTAAAGTGCTTTGTTCGTACACAACCCATCGATTTCCTTTGAAGTTATTTCTACATTTATGGTGGCTGGGTCAGTATGACGTGCAGGGCAGAGCTTCCAAGAAGAACACATTGCACAAGACATCCACCTCCAGGAACAAAAGCTATCCTCTTCAAGTGGATTAGAAAATACAGGTTAAATTGTGAATGATTCACTGAGGATTAACCATTTCACCCACCTCTCTCCACCCCTCACCTTCCCCGGTACAGACACCAGGCAGCCTGTTCCCAGTGGAGTGGATTAACCCTTTCACCCACCTCTCCCTCCCCACGACCGGGCAGCCTGTTCCCAGTGGAGTGGATTAACCCTTTCAACCACCCCCAACCTAGTTGCAGACACCAGACAGCCTGTTCCCAGTGGAGTGGATTAACCCTTTCACCCACCTCTCTCAAAAGGCCGTACTCTGCCCGGTAACAGGCGGTGATTGGATCCTATCCCAATAGAATGCTTTTCAGAGTCCCAAGAATTTTCAGTTTGACTTCTGGCCACTTAGAGAGAAGATTCTACTCTATTTCCTCTGTGCTTATCTCCAGAAATCCTCTGGGTGCTGTATTTCTGAACCTACAGAGGACCTGAATGGATCTATCTACAGGAAAACCAGTGCAGGCTGCAAGCAAAGACCAGAAGCTGCTTTCTCTTTCCAGAAAGGCTGTGAGTTCTGTACTTATGAAATTGGAGAGAACCCAGATGAATGAATCTACAGAGAAGACAGTACAGACTACAAACAGATACTTTAACCTGCATGTTTGCTGTGAAAGAAGATGTGCTAAAAACCATCATCAGAAACAAAGGCCATTTTTCCTTTTCCTTCTTATTTTTACTGCTTTCCACGCCTCTGTGTTTGTCTGTCTTATGTGTGTGTGTATATGTGTGAGGCAAATTAAGGTGGGAAATTAGATCATAGTTGTATTTTTCTGCATATTTTATTATAGTTCTTGTTATAAATAAAAAGTGAATGTGTTTACATTTACAAACCTAGTGACTGATTATTGGGCAGCTTAGTGCCAAAGACTTCAGAACTTTTGATAAGAATTATTGGTTAATTCACTTGTGTTGTGACTCTTCGACAAGTGAGCTGGAGTTGTCTGTGCACTTGCCCAGCGTGTCATAACAATTAAGAGGGTCGATGATATACCCCAGCCCCTGAGATGTCCACTGGGTACAGAAGGCCTCAATGGTGCCACATGCTCCTTTTCCAGGGTCACCCTGCAGCAAACATAGCTACGGAAGAGGGGCAGACAGGTGGGATGGACCTATTAATGGCCAACCCATTCAGACCTAGGAGCAGGCCCTCCTATCTTCCCACACCTTGCCCCCACCCCTCCACCACACCAGGTGCCCAAGGCATAGAATATAAGAGCAGGGAGGTTACGATGGAACTGTATAAAATGCTCCTTCGGGCACACCTAGGTATTCCGAGTTCTGGTTGCCACACTATTTGAAGGATGTGGTTGCACTTGAGAGGCTGCAAAGGACATCAGGATGTTTCCTGGGCCGGAGCATTTCAGCTATGAAGAGAGACTGGGTAGGCTGGGATTGTTTTCCTTGGAGCAGAGAGTGCTGAGGGAGGACCTGATTGAGGTGTACAAAATTGTTAGGGACATAGATAGGGTAGGCAAGAAGAAACATTTCCCCTTAGTAAAGGGGTCAATAATCAGAAGGCATAGGTTTAAGGTAAGGGACAGGAAATTTGGAGGGGATATGAGGAAAAACTTTTTCACCCAGAGGTGGGAATCTGGAACTCACTGCCTGAAGGACTGGGAAAAATGGAAACCCTCACAACATTTAAGATGTGTTTAGATGAGCGCTTGCAATGCCATAGCATACAAGACCATGGTCTAAGTGCTGTATAATGGGATTGGAACAGATAGGTGCACGATGACCAGCACAGATATGTTGGGCCAAATGGGCACTCTCTCTTTGCTGTAAAACTCTATGACCCGAACGTCAGGATTGTGGAGGATCAAGACCTGCTTCCCAGTGGACCACTTGTTGCCGGCAGTTGCCAAGATGCCTATCGCTGGAGAGCGAGGCCCCTGCCTCTCCCTTACAGTTGTAGGCTCTCCCCTTCTGTCAGGGAGGAAGAGAATGGGTGAGCGTGAGAAATGAGTCACGCCGAGAGGAATGAGAAAGAGTATTTTTCGAGGGGGGAGTGTGAGGCGTTCAGGGGGGTTAAGAGGCGGTGCGGTGGCGCAAAGGTGAATGAGAGCACTTGGTGCTCACTTGAGAATGTACAGAGCTGCCTGTCGAGAGAGGAATATACATAGGTTTTCAAAGATATGAATTAGGAGCAGGAGTAGGCCACTTAGCCCCACGAGACTGCTCCACCATTTAATAAGAACGTGGCTGATCTAATTGTAACTTCAACCCACATTCCTGCCTGCCCAATAACCTTTCACCCCCTTGTTAGTCAGGAATCTATCCAGCTCAACTTTTAAAATGTTCAAAGATTCTGCTTCCACTGCTTTTTGAGGAAGGGAGTTCCAGAAACTCACAACCCTCTGAAAGAAAAACAATTTCCCCTCATCTAGGAGGCATGGTTAGTAAGTTTGCAGATAACACCAAGATTGGTGGCACAGTGGATAGTGAAGAAGGTTTTCTAGGATTGCAACGGGATCTTGATCAATTAGGCCAGTGGGCCGACGAATGACAGATGGAGTTTAATTTAGATAAATGTGAGGTGATGCATTTTGGCAGATCGAATCAGGCCAGGACCTACTCAGTTAATGGTATGGCGTTGGGGAGAGTTATAGAACAAAGAGATCTAGGAGTACAGGTTCATAGCTCCTTGAAGGTGGAGTCGCAGGTGGACAGGGTGGTGAAGAAGCCATTCAGCATGCTTGGTTTCATTGGTCAGAACATTGAATACAGGAGTTGGGGCGTCTTGTTGAAGTTGTACAAGACATTGGTACGGCCACACTTGGAATACTGTGTGCAGTTCTGGTCACCCTATTATAGAAAGGATATTATTAAACTAGAAAGAGTGCAGAAAAGATTTACTAGGATGTTACCGGGACTTGATGGTTTGAGTTATAAGGAGAGGCTGGATAGACTGGGACTTTTTTCCCTGGAGCCTAGGAGGCTTAGGGGTGATCTTATAGAGGTCTATAAAATAATGAGGGGCATAGATAAGATAGATAGTCAACATCTTTTCCCAAAGGTAGGGGAGTCTAAAGCTAGAGGGCATAGGTTTAAGGTGAGAGGGGAGAGATTCAGAAGGGCCCAGAGGGGCAATTTCTTCACTCAGAGGGTAGTGAGTGTCTGGAATGTGCTGCCAGAGGTAGTAGTAGAGGCGGGTACAATTGTGTCTTTTAAAAAGCATTTAGATAGTTACATGGGTAAGATGGGTATAGAGGGTTATGGGCCAAGTGCGGGCAACTGGGACTAGCTTAATGGTAAAAGCTGGGCGGCATGGACTGGTTGGGCCGAAGGGCCTGTTTCCATGCTGTAAACCTCTATGATTCTATGATTCTATCTGTCTTAAATGGGTGAGCCCTTATTTTTAAACAGTGACCCTAGTTCTAGATTCTCTGACAAGGGGAAACATCCTCTCCACATCCACCCTGTCAAGACCTCTCATGATTTTGAAGATTTTGATCAATTCGCCTTACTCTTCCAAACTTTATTGGATACAAACTTAACTTCTCCAAACCTTCCTCTGCCCATTCCTGGAATTAGTCCAGTAAACTTTGAACTGTTTCCGACTCATCTACTTCCCTCCTTAAATAAAGAGACCAATACTATACACAGTACTTGAGATGTGGGCCAGAATTATATGCATGCCCACAGCTCCCCTCCCCCTGTCACAACCCAGTAGGTTCTGAAGTGGAGTGGGGAGGCGAGTGTAAAATAGTACGGACAGAATTCCCTCCAGGATCCCCCGCACCCCAATCCGGAGGTGACTACACGATGGGGCGGACAGGGCCTTCGGCTGGAAGCTCGCCCTTGCCCCAGTTGAGGCCATGAAGTGGACACTTAATGGCAACTTAAGTGGTCGTTTCCTGCCCCTGCCTCCATTTTTAATCCGACTGGGTGATTGGGGGAACAGAAATATTTTCAGCCTCCATCTCGGGTGAGAAGAGGGCCCGAGAGGTGGGGAAACGGAAGCCTCAATTAGGGGACCCTTTCAGACTGAGTGAGCCTCCCTCATGGATCAGAGACCTCCACCCACTGCCTCGCCCCCTTCCCCCACTTAGCCTATCCATCACCACAGTGAGGTTGCCTCTTCTCGCCATCCCCTACGTTCCCCCCACGGCATCCCTTCCCCAGGACCCTTGTTACTCACCAGCTCTGCAGTTCCACTGACTTAGGCTGAGGCATGGAGCTGCAGTAACATTTCCAGTCACCACTGCGCTGTGCCTGGACAGGTTGAAGAGCTGTCGGATGTTCAGATTGGCTGGCAACTGTCCGAGGTGGGACATGCTTCCTTCCGAGAGCGGACACAAATCCTCGCTGCAGCCAATCGACACTCAATTGACGGGGCCCAGAGCACATGCATCCTAGAAATCGAGGTTGCGGTCTTACCGGTGCCCTGTCCGAATACGTGTTGTTCTGAGGCGTGCCCTCCGGGAGAATGCAGGGACCAGGGCGCCTGAACGAGTTTGGATACTAGCCCTTCCTGCTCTCCTGGAGTCCTTGAACTTCTTGGTGAGGCGAGGGGTGGGATGGGAGGGTGGATCTACTGTCAGCCTCAAGGGACAATACCTCCTGGGCCTCCTCTCCATTGCTATGGTTACTGTAGCCTTAAACCTCCACAGTGTTGGCGAATACTTGTCAGTCACACCGTACTCTCTTTGAATTGGAAATATTTTGCCCCTCTCAATCTATTTTCAAATGCATTTGAGTTTTTCAAACTGGGACCCACCCATTCCGCCCTCATCACAATATTTCGAACGCAATTCAATTTAGGAAAAATTCGCTGCTTGCTTTGAAAGTATTTTTAAATACTTTCAAAGCAAGCTGGGCCAGCATTTATTGCACATCCTTAATTGTCCCTTAAGAAGAGCGGCTCGCTCAGCCATTTCAGAGGGTGGTTAAGAATCACTTCCATTGGGTCCGGAGTCACATGTAGGCCAGGCCGGGTAAGCATGGCAGATTTCCTTCCCCTGAAGGGACATGACGGAACAGAAATTGTTTTTTACGGTAATTATTCCAGTTGTAACTTTTGTTAATTGAATTTAAAATTGACCAGCTGCCTTGTTGGGTTTCAAACACAGGTTAGGGATGAGCCTGGGCCTTTGGATTACTGCTCCAGTCACACCTCCCCCACAATTGTAGGCCCCAATTGAGCACAAGGCTTCCTGGCCTGTTATTGTTCCATAAACTAACCTCCATCAACACCCCCTTGTTGAGGACAATGGCTAACATTGTGCAGTGAAGCATGATGGTAAAAGATGCCAACAGACTTGGGTGTGTGAAAACTGCAGCTCAGCGGAATGAAATTTGTGGGGTAAGACAGAACAACAACTTGCAACTGGACTTTTCACTGATCACTTTTTTTTTGAAACAGCGAAAGCGAGGCCCATCCAGTCAGCTCCACCATTCAACCAAGGATGAACGAGGTCTATGTGCTACAGGATTGCTTATATGAATAAACTATGAACTGAGAACTAAAATCTTATAAAAAGCCGGGACTTTTGAGATTTCAGCAGCGATAACCCTGGGATCAACATTCGCAAGACAAGACCCGAAGTTTGGAAACTCACAACGCACGCTCTCCAGTGCGAGACTGGCCAGGTTCTCTGGATCAGGTAGTATTTCTAATTCAAATTGTGAGTCTTGAAACTTGTGTAACTGTTTAAAAACGCACATAGCTCAAGTTAAATTAAGCCGTATTAATTAAAGCTTGTTGTGAGGACTGATTTGTCGGTTTCATCAGTTATGCCAGTAGAGGGCAGCATTACGCTCCTCCCTGCTCCTTCATCTCCCCAAATCCCTGGATGACTGTCAGGGGGATGCTCCCCCCGGCCTGTTCCCAGGAGCAAAGATGGGAGTTCGGCGGAAATACCGAGCTCAAAAATGAGCAAGGAAAAAAAGGTAAAGAGAGATCAGACTGAGGTGGTGTAACCAGTTGGAAATCTACCCAGGGCTTTTCCTGAATTGTATAAAGAAACAGATTTGAGCTGGGGGGGGGGGGGGGGGGGGGGGCGTGGGAGTGTGGTTTTCCTAACTGTAAGTCACAATACCACCCACCCCCCCACCCCAGCTGGACGCTGCAGTGACAAGCAACCAGGGTTGCGAGCACCAAGACATCAATGGCGGCCATTGAGCAGAAAGTGAGATTTGACAGGGCCAGGAGGTAATGCTTGCCAATGGGTGGGGCGTAAAGCTCCGAGGCCCCTCTTGCTACAAAATAGCACTGTGATCAGTGCAGCCTGAAGTAACCCTTCCATCCTACTCAGCACCTAAAACCCAGCAACTCCTCCCATCCCCATGGCTAAAACCCACACTGCCCTAACCCCCTCACCCCGGTCCCGATCAAGTCACTCTGGGTTCATATCATGTCTGAAGCATTAAAATGGAGTCACATCGGGATGTACAAAGAACAAAGAAAAATTACAGCACAGGGACAGGCCCTTCAGCCCTCCAAGCCTGCACCGATCCAGATTATCTACAACCGTCACCTATTTTCTAAGGATCTGTATCCCTCTGCTCCCTGCCCATTCATGTATCTGTCTAGATACATCTTAAATGACGCTATCATGCCTGCCTCTACCACCTTCGCCGGCAATGCGTTCCAGGCACCCACCACCCTCTGCGTAAAGAACTTTCCACGTATATCTCCCTGAAGCTTTTCCCCTCTCACCTTGAACTCGTGACCCCTAGTAATTGAGTCCCCCACTCTGGGGAAAAGCTTCTTGTAATCCACCCTGTCTATACCTCTCATGATTTTGTAGACCTCAATGAGGTCCACCCTCAACCTCTGTCTTTCTAATGAAAATAATCCTAATCCACTCAACCTCTCTTCATAGCTAGTGCCCTCCATACCAGGCAACATCCTGGTGAACCTCCTCTGCACCTTCTCCAAAGCAGTCACATCCTTTTGGTAATGTGGCGAGCAGAACTGTACGCAGTGTTCCAAATGTGGCTGAACCAAAGTCTTATACAACTGTAACATGACCTGCCAACTCTTGTACTCAATAACCCTTCCAATGAAGGAAAGCATGCCTTATGCCTTCTTGACCACTCTATCGACCTGCGCAGCCACCTTCAGGGTACAATCGACCTGAACTCCCAGGTCTCTCTGTACATCAATTTTCCCCAGGGCGTTTTCATTTACCGTATAGTTCGCTCTTGAATTGGATCTTCCAAAATACATCACCTCGCATTTGCCCGGATTGAACTCCGCCCAACTCTCCAATCTATCTATATTCTGCTGTATTCTCTGACAGTCCCCTTCACTATCTGCTACTCCACCAATCTTAGTGTCATCTGCAAACTTGCTAATCAGGCCACCTATACCTTCCTCCAGATCATTTATGTATATCACAAACAACAGTGGTCCCAGCCGGATCCGTGTGGAACACCACTGGTCACAGTTCTCCATTTTGAGAAACTCCCTTCCACTACTACTCTCTGTCTCCTGTTGCCCAGCCAGTTCTTTATCCATCCAGCTAGTAAACCCTGGACCCCATGAGACTTCACTTTCTCCATCAGCCTACCATGGGGAACCTTATCAAAAGCCTTACTGAAGTCCATGTATATGACATCTACAGACCTTCCCTCATCGATCAACTTCATCACTTCCTCAGAAATTCTATTAAGTTGGTAAGACATGACCTTCCCTGCACAAAACCATGTTGCCTATCACTGATAAGCCCATTTTCTTCCAAATGGGAATAGATTCTATCCCTCAGTATCTTCTCCAGCAGCTTCCCTACCACTGACGTCAGGCTCACCCGTCTATAATTACCTGGATTATCCCTGCTACCCTTCTTAAACAAGGGGACAACATTAGCAATTCTCCAGTCCTCCGGTACCTCACCCGTGTTCAAGGATGCGGCAAAGATATCTGTTAAGGCCCCAGCTATTTCCTCTCTCACTTCCCTCAGTAACCTGGGATAGATCCCATCCAGACCTGGGGACTTGTCCACCTTAATGCCTTTTAGAATACCCAACACATCCTCCCTCCTTATGCCGACTTGTCCTAGAGTAATCAAACATCTATCCCTAACCTCAACATCCGTCATGTCCCTCTCCTCGGTGAATACCGAAGTACTCATTAAGAATCTCACCCATTTTCTCTGACTCCACGCATAACTTTCCTCCTTTGTCCTTGAGTGGGCCAACTCTTTCTCTAGTTACCCTCTTGTTCCTTATATATGAATAAAATACTTTGGGTTTTCCTTAACCCTGTTTGCTAAAGATATTTCATGACCCCTTTTAGCCCTCTTGATTCCTTGTTTCAGATTGGTCCTACATTCCCGATATTCTTCCAAAGCTTCGTCTGTCTTCAGTCGCCTGGACATTATGTATGCTTCCTTTTTCCTCTTAGTCTCTGTAGCGCACAAAGACTCCGTGAGACGAATAGAGTGAAGTCGATGAGGCTTTATTAAGCGTGTCTGTTCCCCCGCAGCTCGATAGTAGAATGGCCTGCGGGGGAGGATTCCGGCTTCTTATACTCCGCCTTCAGGGCGGAGCTAGATGTCAACGGCCAACCAGGACCCGGGATCTGTCAGCCAATGACATTAGGGCTTCCAGTCCCACATGACCCCCAATACCTACTACCACATTCACCCCTTGTCAAAAATGAACCCGGCGGGGTGATGCTTCTTATGGTGGTAAGGGTTTACAGGGCTGGTCCTGGGAGGAAAACATTCACATGGCAATACAGTATTGTACAATTTTGTCCTGTTTCAAGTATTTACAGAAGGTATTGGGAGAAAAGCAAAATGTTCTTGTGAAAAGTCCATATATTGATTTAGATTGACGCCACGAGTCGGTCGGGCGGTCTGGTCGTCCGTGTCGATCGCCTCGGCCCCGGTGGTGGTGGTGGTGCTTGTACCGGTGTTGTCGTCTCCGGGAGCCTTACGGTTTCAGCTTGGGCTTTATTCTTGGTCGGGCCTGAGGGGAGGGGAACCGATCCTCCTGGGAAGGGGGCGGTCGCGGGGTGCGGCGGTGGCAGGAAGGGGGGGGGTTGGGTGAATGGTGTCGGGGGGGTGGGAAGACAAGGAGACGCTCATGAGGCGTTTGATTAGTGCTCGTACATAATAGCGACCGGATGGAGTGGAGAGCGTCCGGGAGGACCTCCTGCCACCGTGAAACTGGGAGGTCCCTGGACCGTAGGGCCAGTAGGACGGTCTTCCAGACCGTGCCGTTCTCCCTCTCTACTTGCCCGTTCCCCCGGGGGTTGTAGCTGGTCGTCCTGCTTGAGGCTATGCCCTTGCTGAGCAGGAACTGGCGCAGCTCGTCACTCATGAAAGAGGACCCCCTGTCGCTGTGGACGTATGCGGGGCAACCGAACAGTGTGAAGATGGTGTTCAGGGCTTTAATGACTGTGGCCGCGGTCATGTCAGAGCAGGGAATGGCGAATGGGAAGCGGGAGTATTCGTCCACCACATTAAGAAAATATGTGTTGCGGTCGGTGGAGGGGAGGGGCCCTTTGAAATCGAGACTAAGGCGTTCAAAGGGGCGGGAAGCCTTAATCAGGTGCGCACCATCCGGCCTGAAAAAAATGTGGTTTGCATTCCGCGCAGATGTGGCTGTCCCTTGTGACTGTACGGACCTCCTCTAAAGAGTATGGGAGATTGCGGGACTTGATGAAGTGGAAAAACCGAGTGACCCCCGGGTGGCAGAGGTCCTCGTGGAGGGTTTGGAGGCGGTTAATTTGTGCGTTGGCACATGTGCCGCGGGATAGGGCATCGGACGGCTCGTTCAGCTTTCCAGGACGATACAAAATCTCGTAGTTGAAGGTGGAGAGCTCGATCCTCCACCTTAAGATCTTGTCGTTTTTGATTTTGCCCCGCAGTGCATTATCGAACATGAAGGCTACCGACCGTTGGTCAGTGAGGAGAGTGAATCTCCTGCCGGCCAGGTAATGCCTCCAATATCGCACAGCTTCCACTATGGCTTGGGCTTCCTTTTCCACTGAGGAGTGGCGGATTTCTGAGGCGTGGAGAGTCCGGGAGAAAAAGGCCACGCGTCTGCCCGCTTGGTTAAGGGTGGCCGCTAGAGCTACGTCGGAGGCGTCGCTCTCGACCTGGAAGGGGAGGGACTCGTCGATGGCGCGCATCGTGGCCTTTGCGATATCCGCTTTGATGCGGCTGAAGGCCTGGCAAGCCTCTGTCGACAGAGGGAAGGTCGTGGTCTGTATTAGGGGGCGGGCCTTGTCTGCGTACTGGGGGACCCACTGGGCGTAGTATGAAAAAAACCCCAGGCAGCGTTTCAGGGCTTTTGGGCAGTGCGGGAGGGGGAATTCCATGAGGGCGCGCATACGTTCGGGGTTGGGGCCTATTATCCCATTGCGCACTATGTAGCCCAGAATGGCTAGCCGATTGGTGCTAAAAACGCACTTGTCCTCGTTGTACGTGAGGTTCAAGGCTTTGGCGGTCTGGAGGAATTTTTGGAGGTTGGCGTCGTGGTCCTGCTGGTCGTGGCCGCAGATGGTTACATTGTCGAGATACGGGAACGTGGCCCGCAACCCATGTTGATCAACCATTCGGTCCATCTCCCGTTGGAAGACCGAGACCCCGTTTGTGACGCCAAATGGGACCCTTAGGAAATGGTATAATCGCCCGTCTGCCTCGAAGGCTGTGTACTTGCGGTTACTTGGGCGGATGGGGAGCTGATGGTAGGCGGACTTGAGGTCCACGGTGGAGAAGACTTTATATTGGGCAATCCGATTGACCATGTCGGATATGCGGGGGAGAGGGTATGCGTCTAGTTGTGTGTACCTGTTGATGGTCTGGCTATAGTCTATGACCATCCTTTGTTTCTCCCCTGTCTTCACTACTACCACCTGCGCTCTCCAGGGACTATTGCTGGCCTGGATTATGCCCTCCTTTAGTAGCCACTGGACTTCGGACCGAATGAAGGTCCGGTCCTGGGCGCTGTACCGTCTGCTCCTAGTGGCGACGGGTTTGCAATCCGGGGTGAGGTTCGCAAACAAGGACGGGGGTTGCACCTTGAGGGTTGCGAGGCCGCAGATAGTGAGTGGGGGTATTGGGCCGCCGAATTTGAACGTAAGGCTCTGTAGATTGCATTGGAAATCTAATCCCAGTAAGGTGGGGGCGCAGAGTTGGAGAAGGACGTTTAGTTTGTAGTTTTTGAACTCCCTCCCCTGCACCGTTAGGGTAACTATGCAGAATCCTTGGATCTGTACGGAGTGGGATCCTGCAGCTAGGGAAATCTTTTGTGCGCTGGGATAGGTGGTCAAGGAACAGCGTCTTACTGTGTCGGGGTGGATAAAGCTCTCCGTGCTCCCGGAGTCGACTAGGCATGGTGTCTCGTGGCCGTTTATTAGCACCGTTGTCGTCGTCGTCTGGAGTGTCCGGGGCCGAGCTTGATCGAGCGTAATTGAAGCGAGACGTGGTTGTAGTAGTGGAGTGGGGTCCGTTGTTGCCGTCCAAGATGGCGTCGGGGATGAACAAAATGGCCACCCCCATACATCGCACATGGCTGGGGGGTCACAAGATGGCGGCGGGGGTGGACAAAATGGCCGCCCCCATGCATCGTAGAGGTTTGGGGTGGTCCAAGATGGTGGCGCCCTTCCTCCCCTCGTGGTGGCCGGGACCCAAAATGGCGGCGTCTGCAGGTCGCACATGGGGCGCTGGGGGGGTTGGGGAGCGTTAGGACCGCGCGGGGCTCCCTCATCTCCGGGGACAGCGGTGGTCGGGACCCAAGTTGGTAGCGCCGGCGGGTCAGGCGTGGGGCGCGGGGGAGGGTTAGGGGGGCATTAGAGACGGCCAGAACTCCCTCTTCTCCATGGGGAGTGGTGGTCGGGACCCAAAGTGGTAGCGCCGGCGGGTCATACATGGGGTGCGGGGGGGGGGGGGGGGCTGGGGAGCGTAAGCGGCGTGCAGGGCTCCCAGTTCTCCCGGGACCGCGGTGGTCGGGACCCAGAGCGGCTGCGCCTGCGGGTCGTACATGATGCGCTGGGGGGGTTGGGGAGCGTAAACGGCTTGCAGGGCTCCCTGTTCTCCCGGGACAGTGGCGACCTCGCGGGACCGGCACACAACCGCGAAATGGCCCTTTTTCCCGCAGCTCTTGCAGATCGCTGCGCGGGCCGGGCAGCGCTGCCGGGGGTGTTTCGCCTGGCCGCAGAAATAGCAGCGGGCGCCCCCGGTGCGACTTGGCGTTTGGACCGCGCAAGCCTGTGGGGTGTCCGGGGGGGGTGGGTTTGTCGCGACGGGTACGTACGGAGCCCAATGGGCTGCCGCGCGGTCGGGGCCGTAGGCGCGGGTATTACGCGCGGCCACGTCTAGGGAGGCTGCTAGGGCCCGGGCCTCTGAGAGTCCTAGCGACTCTCTTTCTAGAAGTCTTTGGCGGATTTGGGAGGAATTCATACCTGCCACAAAAGCATCGCGCATTAACATGTCCGTGTGTTCATTTGCGTTCACCGAAGGGCAGCTGCAGGCTCGTCCCAAAATCAGCAGCGCGGCGTAGAATTCGTCCATCGATTCTCCGGGACCTTGCCGTCTCGTCGCGAGCTGGTAGCGAGCGTAGATTTGGTTAACTGGGCGGACATAGAGACTTTTCAGTGCTGCGAACGCCGTCTGGAAATCCTCCGAGTTTTCGATGAGGGAGAAGATCTCCGCGCTTACCCTCGAGTGCAGGACCTGTAGTTTTTGGTCTTCTGTGATCCGGCCGGTGGCCGTTCTGAGGTAGGCCTCGAAACAAGTCTGCCAGAGCTTGAAGGCTGCTGCCGCGTTCACTGCGTGGGGGCTGATCCTCAGGCATTCCGGAATGATCCTGAGCTCCATAGTCCTTTTTTTAGGCACGCTTAATAAATTGTAGCGCACAAAGACTCCGTGAGACGAATAGAGTGAAGTCGATGAGGCTTTATTAAGCGTGTCTGTTCCCCCGCAGCTCAATAGTCGAATGGCCTGCGGGGGAGGACTCCGGCTTCTTATACTCCGCCTTCAGGGCGGAGCTAGATGTCAACGGCCAACCAGGACCCGGGATCTGTCAGCCAATTACATTAGGGCTTCCAATCCCACATGACCCCCAATACATACTACCACAGTCTCACAATTTCACCTGTCATCCATGGTTCCCTAATCTTGCCATTTCTATCCCTCATTTTCACAGGGACATGTCTGTCCTGCACTCTAATCAACCTCCCTTTAAAAGCCTCCCACATATCAAATGTGGATTTACCTTCAAACAGCTTCTCCCAATCCACATTCCCCAGCTCCTGCCGAATTTTGATATAGTTGGCCTTCTCCCAATTTAGCACTCTTCCTTTAGGACCACTCTCGTCTTTGTCCATGAGTATTCTAAAACTTACGGAATTGTGATCACTATTCCCAAAGTAATCCCCTACTGAAACTTCAACCACTTGGCTGGGCTCATTCCCCAACACCAGGTCCAGTATGGCCCCTTCCCGAGTTGGACTATTTACATACTGCTCTAGAAAACCCTCCTGGATGCTACTTACAAATTCTGCTCCATCTAGACCTTTAACACTAAGTGTATCCCAGTCAATGTTGGGAAAATTAAAATCTCCTATCACCACCACCCTGTTGCTCCAACATCTTTCCATGATCTGTTTACATATTTGTACTTCTATCTCATGCTCGCTGTTGGGAGGTCTGTAGTACAGCCCCAACATTGTTACCGCACCCCTCCTATTTCTGAGCTCTGCCCATATCGCCTCACTGCTCAAGTCCTCCATAGTGCCCTCCTTCAGCACAGCTGTGATATCCTCTCTGACCAGTAATGCCACTCCTCCACCCCTTTTACCTCCCTCTCTATCCCACCTGAAGCATCGATATCCTGGGATATTTAGTTGCCAATCATGCCCTTCCCTCAACCAAGTCTCAGTAATAGCAATAACATCATCCTCCCAGGTACTAATCCAAACCCTAAGTTCATCTGCCTTACCTACTACACTTCTTGCATTAAAACAAATGCACTTCAGACCACCAGTCCCTTTGTGTTCATCATCTGCTCCCTGCCTACTCTTCACTTAGTCACGCTGACTTCATGATCTAGTTCCTTATAGGCTTTAGTTACTACCTCCTTACTGTCCACTAACCTCCCCATTTGGTTCCCACCCCCCTGCCACATTAGTTTAAACCCTCCCCAACAGCGTTAGCAAAAGCACCCCCAAGGACATTGGTTCCAGTCCGGCCCAGGTGTAGACCGTCCAATTTGTAGTAGTCCCACCTCCCCCAGAACCGGTCCCAAAGTCCCAAAAATCTGAACCCCTCTCTCCTGCACCATCTCTCAAGCCACGCATTCATCCTGCCTATTCTTTCATTTCAACTCTGACTACCACGTGGCATTGGTAGCAATCCTGAGATCACTACCTCTAAGGTCCGACTTTTTAAACTTGGCTCCTAACTCCCTAAATTCTGCTTGTAGGACCCTCATCCTGTTTTTTTACCTATATCATTGGTGCCTATATGCACCACGACAACTGGCTGTTCACCCTCCCCCTTCAGAATGTTCTGCAGCCTATCTGAGACATCCCTGACCCGTGCACTTGGGAGGCAGCATACCATTCGGGAGTCTCGTTTTCGACCACAGAACCGCCTATCTACTCCCCTTACAATTGAATCCCCCATGACTATAGCCCTTCCACTCTTTTTCCCGCCCTTCGGTACAGCAGAGCCAGGCACGGTGCCATGAACCTGGCTACTGCTGCCTTCCCCTGGTGAGCCATCTCCCCCAACGGTATACCTGTTTTGGAGGGAGATGACCGCAGGGGACACCTGCACTGCCTTCCTGCTTTTTCTCTGCCTGTTGGTCACCCATTCCCTTTCTCCCTCAGCAATCCTAATCTGCGGTGTGACCAATTCGCTAAACGTGCTATCCACGACCTCCTCAGCATCGCGGACGCTCCAAAGTGAGTCCACCCGCAGCTCCAGAGCCATCATGCGGTCTAACAAGAGCTGCAGCTGGAAACACTTCCCACACATGAAGGAGTCAGGGACATCAGCCACATCCCTGAGCTCCCATATTGAGCAAGAGGAACAAAACACGGGTCTGAGATCTCCTGCCATTTTTAACCTTAAGCTTAACTTAGTCCAACTATAATATCAAATAATAGATAAATGAAAAAGGAAAAAAAAAAAAGAAAAATTGTTTCCAATCACACGATAAAAAGAAATAGAAATAGAAAAACCTTACCTTATCAACACACCAGTCTATTTTTTTGGTTAGAGGAGGAGGGCGGGCGGGAGACACCACACGTGTAGTGTCTCGGGTTTAGCCGCTGCCCAAATATATCAGTTCGCTCACCTTCCCAGAGCGCAATTCGACCGCTCCACTCAGCTCCTCCCTCTCACCGCTCCTGTAAGGTCAGTTTTTAAAAAGGGAAACTTACCTTCCCGACAGCCCCCTAGTTACTGCTCTCGCTGCTGCCGCTGAAAAACTGAGAAAATGTAGTTTGAGAAACATTGGTCAGGTCATTTATCTCACTCCTGCTCATGGGATCTTGCTGTGCACCTGTTGACTCCTGTCTTTCTCACATCACAACAGTGCCTGTTCTTCAAATTCACCCTCTCTCTCACCTCCTTATGATTCTCTCTCTTTCTCTCTCTCCTTTATGCTCCCTCTCATCTCTCTTTTTCTTTTGCTCTCATTCCATTTTATCTCTCTTTTTCTCTCATTCGCTCGAGACCACAAGACAAAGGAGCAGAAGTAAGCCACTCGGCCCATCCAGTCTGCTCCACCATTCAATGAGTCATGACTGATGTGATAATCCTCAACTCCACTTTTCCACCTTATCCCCACAACCCTTGATTCCCTTACTGATTAAAAATCTGTCTGTCTCAGCCTTGAATATACTAATGGCCCAGTTTCTACAGCCCTCTGCGGTAAAGAATTCCACAGATTCACTACCCTCTGAGAGATGAGATTCCTCCTCATCTCGGTCTGAAATGGACAACTCCTTACTCTGAGATTCTGCCCTCTGGTCTCAGACTCTCCCACAACAGGAAACATCCTCTAGGCACCTACCCTGTCAAGCCCCCTGAGAATCCTATGTGTCTCAATAAGGTAGCCTCTCATTCTTCTAAACTGCAATGAGTACAGGCCCAACCTACTTAACCTCTCCTCATAAGAAAATCCCTCCATAACCGGGGCCAACCAAGTGAACCTTCTCTGGACTACCTCCAATGCCGGTATATCTTTCCTTAGATATGGAGACCAAAACTGTTCACAGTATACCAGCTGTGGTCTAACTAATGCCTTGTATAGTTTTAGCAAGACTTCTCTATTTTTATATTCCATTCTCTTTGAAATAAAGGCCAAACATTCCATTTGCCATCCCAATTACCCGCAGGACTTGCCAGCTAGCTTTTTGTGATTTCATTGTCCCTCCCTCAAAATCTGTAATATTTCTACTGTGGGTTCAGTATTCTGCATGAACCTGTCTTTTGCCATTTTCAGCCAGTTCTCCACAAGGGAGATGACTTGGTGAATTCTCCGTGCAGTCTGCAATTCCACAAACCATTCTAAGCACTGCGGAGGAAGAACGAGAGCTTACACAGAGCAGTTCCTGCGAATCCACACTCCCCAGACTGGCATACAGACCACAATCCAGTTTGTAACCGACAGCAAAGAAGAAAACCAGCACGGTGGCACAAGTGGGTAGCATCAGGGTCCCAGGTTCAATTCCCCGCTGGGTCACTCTCTGTGCGGAGTTTGCACGTTCTCCCCGTGTCTGCTTGGGTTTCCTCCGGGTGCTCCGGCTTCCTCCCAGTAGTCCCAAAAGTGTACCTCCCTCTGTGTACCCGAACATGCGCCGGAATGTGGCAACGAGGGGCTTTTCACAGTGACTTTATTGCAATGTTAATGTCAGCCAACTTGTGACAATAAAGATTATTATTATAAAACACATCAGGGTGTCGTAAATACAGCCAATCGTGTTGGGAATTTAAAAGTCGCCAATTTATGCACAGCCAAGAAATTATATCAAGACAATGCAGCACTCCCTCAGTACTGACTCTCTGACAGTGCAGCACTCCCTCAGTACTGACCCTCTGACAGTGCAGCACTCCCTCAGTACTGACCCTCTGACAGTGCTGGACTCCCTCAGTACTGACTGTGACAGTGCAGCACTCCCTCAGTACTGACCCTCTGACAGTGCAGCACTCCCTCAGTACTGACCCTCTGACAGTGCAGCACTCCCTCAGCACTGACCCTCTGACAGTGCAGCACTCCCTCAGTACTGACCCTCTGACAGTGCAGCACTCCCTCAGTACTGACCCTCTGACAGTGCTGGACTCCCTCAGTACTGACTGTGACAGTGCAGCACTCCCTCAGTACTGACCCTCTGACAGTGCAGCACTCCCTCAGTACTGACCCTCTGACAGTGCAGCACTCCCTCAGCACTGACCCTCTGACAGTGCAGCGCTCCCTCAGTACTGACTCTCTGACAGTGCAGCACTCCCTCAGTACTGACCCTCTGACAGTGCAGCACTCCCTCAGTACTGACCCTCTGACAGTGCTGGACTCCCTCAGTACTGACTGTGACAGTGCAGCACTCCCTCAGTACTGACCCTCTGACAGTGCAGCACTCCCTCAGTACTGACCCTCTGACAGTGCAGCACTCCCTCAGCACTGACCCTCTGACAGTGCAGCACTCCCTCAGTACTGACCCTCTGACAGTGCAGCACCCCCTCAGTACTGACCCTCTGACAGTGCAGCACTCCCTCAGTACTGACCCTCTGACAGTGCAGCATTCCCTCAGTACTGACCCTCTGACAGTGCAGTGCTCCCTCAGTACTGACTCTCTGACAGTGCAGCACTCTCTCAGCACTGACCCTCTGACAGTGCAGCACTCCCTCAGTACTGACCCTCTGACAGTGCAGTGCTCCCTCAGTACTGACCCTCTGACAGTGCAGTATTCCCTCAGTACTGACTCTCTGACAGTGCAGTGCTCCCTCAGTACTGACCCTCTGACAGTGAAGCACTCCTTTAGACTGACCCTCTGACAGTGCAGCACTCCCTCAATACTGACCCTCTGACAGTGCAGCACTTCCTCAGTACTGACTGTGACAGTGCAGCACTCCCTCAGTACTGACTCTCTGACAGTGCAGCACTCCCTCAGTACTGACCCTCTGACAGTGGAGCACTCTCTCAGTACTGACCCTCTGACAGTGCAGCACTCCCTCAGCACTGACCCTCTGATAGTGCAGCACTCCCTCAGTACTGACCCTCTGACAGTGGAGCACTCTCTCAGGACTGACCCTCTGACACAGATGCGCTCTGTAGCGCACAATGACTTACGAGAGAGACGAGTAGAGATGAAGTTGATGAAGCTTTACTGAGCGAGACTTGTCCCCAGCAGTTCAGCAACAGAATGGAGCGGCGTGGAGAAGCCCGGGTTCTTATACTCCGCCTTCAGGGCGGAGCCAGGAGTCAACAGCCAACCAGGACCCGGGATCTGTCAGCCAATAGCATCACGGCTTCACAGTCCCACATGACCCCTAATACATACTACCACATTCACCCCTTGTTAGAAAATGAACCCGGCAGGGTGGTGGTTCGCATGGTGGTAGGGGTTTACAAGGCTGGTTCTGGGAGGAAAAATGTTGGGCATGTCATTACAGTTTTCGCCCTACACTGGGCTATGTACAAGGTTTGTGAAACTATTTACAATATTAGTAAGAGAAAAAAAAATTTTGTTACAGTCCAACAACATTCTTGGTGTCACGTCGATGCCACGAGTCGAGCGGGCGGTCTGGTCTTCGTCGTCGTTCGCCTCAGCCCCGGTGGTGGTGCAGGTGCTTGTTCCGGTGTTGTCGTCTCCGGGAGTGTTTCGGTGTTTGTTCCTGTTTCACTCCTGGGCGGACACGGGAGGAGGACCGATCCTCCCGGGAAGGGGGCGGTCGCGGGGTGCGCCGGTGGCAGGGAAGGGATGATCGGTGTCAGGGGGGTGCGTGTGTTGCCAGCGGGCGCCAGGTCTCGCAGGGAGACCGTGTCCTGTCACCCGTCGGGGTTCGCCACGTAGGCGTACTGCGGGTTCGCGTGGAGGAGGTGAACCCTCTCGACCAACGGGTCTGACTTGTGCGCCCGCACATGTTTCCGGAGCAAGATGGGTCCTGGGGCCGCCAGCCAGGTCGGCAGCGACGTTCCGGAGGAGGACCTTCCTAGGGAAGACAAGGAGGTGCTTATGAGGCGTTTGGTTAGTGGTGGTACACAGCAGCGACCGGATGGAGTGGAGAGCGTCCGGGAGGACCTCCTGCCACCGGGAAACTGGGAGATCCCTGGACCGTAGGGCCAGTAGGACGGTCTTCCAGACCGTGCCGTTCTCCCTCTCTACTTGCCCGTTCCCCCGGGGGTTGTAGCTGGTCGTCCTGCTTGAGGCTATGCCCTTGCTGAGCAGGAACTGGCGCAGCTCGTCACTCATGAAAGAGGACCCCCTGTCGCTATGGATATATGCGGGGCAACCGAACAGTGTGAATATGGTGCCAAGGGCTTTAATGACTGTGGCCGCTGTCATGTCGGGGCAGGGGATGGCGAAGGGGAAACGGGAGTACTCGTCCACCACGTTCAGGAAGTATGTGTTGCGGTCGGTGGAGGGGAGGGGCCCTTTGAAATCCAGACTGAGGCGTTCAAAGGGGCGGGAAGCCTTGATCAGGTGCGCTCTATCCGGCCTGAAAAGGTGCGGTTTGCACTCCGCGCAGATGTGGCAGTTCCTGGTGACTGTACGGACTTCCTCCACAGAGTATGGGAGGTTGCGGGACTTTATAAAATGGTAGAACCGAGTGACCCCCGGGTGGCAGAGGTCCTCGTGGAGGGTTTGGAGACGGTCTATTTGTGCGTTGGCACATGTGCCGCGGGATAGGGCATCGGACGGCTCGTTCAGCTTTCCGGGACGGTACAAGATCTCGTAATTGAAGGTGGAGAGCTCGATCCTCCACCTTAAGATCTTGTCATTTTTAATTTTGCCCCGCTGTGCATTATCGAACATGAAGGCTACCGACCGTTGGTCTGTGAGGAGGGTGAATCTCCTGCCAGCCAGGTAATGCCTCCAATGTCGCACAGCTTCCACTATGGCTTGGGCTTCCTTTTCCACTGAGGAGTGGCGGATTTCTGAGGCATGGAGGGTTCGGGAGAAAAAGGCCACGGGTCTGCCCGCTTGGTTAAGGGTGGCCGCCAGAGCTACGTCGGATGCGTCGCTCTCGACCTGGAAGGGGAGGGACTCGTCGATGGCGCGCATTGTGGCCTTTGCGATATCCGCTTTGATGCGGCTGAAGGCCTGGCGGGCCTCTGTCGACAGGGGGAAGGTCGTGGTCTGTATTAGCGGGCGGGCCTTGTCTGCATACTGGGGGACCCACTGGGCGTAATATGAAAAGAACCCCAGGCAACGTTTCAGGGCTTTGGAGCAGTGGGGGAGGGGAAATTCCATGAGGGGGCGCATGCGTTCGGGGTCGGGGCCTATTATCCCATTGCGCACTACGTATCCCAGGATGGCCAACCGGTTTGTGCGAAAGACGCACTTTTCCTCGTTGTATGTGAGGTTCAAGGCGTTAGCGGTCTGGAGGAATTTTTGGAGGTTGGCGTCGTGGTCCTGCTGATGGTGGCCGTAGATGGTTACGCTATCGAGATACGGGAATGTGGCCTGCAACCCATGCTGGTCAACCATTCGGTCCATCTCCCGTTGGAAGACCGAGACCCCGTTCGTGACACCAAATGGGACCCTTAGGAAGTGGTATAGATGCCCGTCTGCCTCGAAGGCTGTGTACTTGCGGTCACCTGGGCGGATGGGGAGCTGGTGGTAGGCGGACTTGAGGTCCACGGTGGAGAAAACCTTATACTGGGCAATCCGATTTACCATGTCGGATATGCGGGGGAGAGGGTACGCATCTAGCTGTGTGTACCTGTTGATGGTCTGGCTATAGTCTATGACCATCCTTTGCTTCTCCCCGGTCTTTACTACTACCACCTGGGCTCTCCAGGGACTATTGCTGGCCTGGATTATGCCTTCCTTCAGCAGCCGCTGGATTTCAGACCGAATAAATATCCGGTCCTGGGCGCTGTACCGTCTGCTCCTAGTGGCGACGGGTTTGCAATCCGGGGTGAGGTTTGCAAACAAGGACGGCGGTTCAACCTTGAGGGTTGCGAGGCCGCAGATAATGAGTGGGGGTATTGGGCCGCCGAATTGAAATGTCAGGCTCTGCAGGTTACATTGGAAATCTAATCCCAGTAATGTGGGCGCGCAGAGTTGGGGAAGGACGTAGAGCCTGTAGTTCTTAAACTCCCTCCCTTGCACCGTTAGGTTCGCGATGCAGAACCCTTTGATCTCTACGGAGTGGGATCCTGCAGCTAGGGAAATCTTTTGCGTACTTGGATGGATGGTCAGAAAACAGTGTCTTACCGTGTCGGGGTGGATGAAACTTTCGGTGCTCCCGGAGTCGATCAGGCATGATGTCTCGTGTCCGTTGATCAGCACCGTTGTTGTCGTCGTCTGGAGCGTCCGGGGCCGTGATTGATCCAGCGTCACCGAAGCCAGTCGTGGTCGTAGTGTCTCGCCGTCTTCTTCGGACCCCGTGGAGCCGTCGATGCTGGGGTCCTTTGTTGTCATCCAAGATGGCGGCGTCCATGAATCGCATGCGGCCGGGGATGGACAAAATGGCCGCCCCCATGGATCGCACATGGTCGGGGGTGGACAAAATGGCCACCCCCATGAATCGCACGTGGCTGGGGAGTCACAAGATGGCGGCGCCCATTCCCCCCTCGTGGTGGCCGGGACCCAAAATGGCGGCGCCCGCGGGTCGCACATGGGGCGCTGGGGGGGTTGGGGACCATTTGGGATGCGCTGGGCTCGTTCTTTTCCGGGGATTGCGGCGACCCCCCGGGACCGGCACACAGCCACGTAATGGCCCTTCTTGCCGCAGCTTTTGCAAATAGCTGCGCGGGCAGGGCAGCGCTGCCGGGGGTGTTTCGCTTGCCCGCAGAAATAGCAGCGGGCCCCCCCGGGATGATCTGGTGCTTTAACCGCGCAAGCCTGTGAGGGGGGGGTGTCGCGACGGGGGTCCACGGAGCCCAAGGCGTTTTGCGAGGCCACATCTAGGGAAGCTGCAATGGCCCGTGCCTCTGAGAGTCCTAGCGACTCTTTTTCTAAAAGTCTTTGGCGGATTTGGGGAGAGTTCATACCTGCCACAAACGCATCGTGAATTAGCATGTCTGTGTGTTCAATCGCGTTCACCGGCGGGCAGCTGCAGCCCCGTCCCAAAATTAGCAGCGCGGCGTAGAATTCCTCTAACGATTCTCCGGGACTTTGCCGTCTCGTTGCGAGTTGGTAGCGTGCGTAGACCTGGTTCACGGGGCGAATGTAAATGCTCTTCAGTGCTGCGAGCGCCGTCGGGAAATCCTCTGCGTCTTCTATGAGAGGGTAAATTTCCGGCCTTACCCTCAAATGCAGGACCTGCATTTTCTGGTCTTCTGTGATCCGGCCGTGGGCCGTTCGGAGGTAGCCTTCGAAACAAGCTTGCCAGTGTTTAAAAACTGCTGCCGAGTTCGCTGCGTGGGGGCTGATCCGCAGGCATTCCGGGGCGATCCGGAGCTCCATAGTCCTTTAAGCTCGCTCAATAAATTGTAGCGCACAATGACTTACTAGAGAGACGAGTAGCGATGAAGTCGATGAGGCTTTATTGAGCGAGACTTGTCCCCAGCAGTTCAGCAACAGAATGGAGCGGTGGGGAGAAGCCCGGGTTCTTATACTCCGCCTTCAGGGCGGAGCCAGGAGTCATCAGCCAACCAGGACCCGGGATCTGTCAGCCAATAGCATCACGGCTTCACAGTCCCACATGACCCCTACTACATACTACCACAATGTGCCAGGCTCAGCCTGATACAATTCGAAGTCGTTCATCGGGCTCACATGACAGTGGCCCGGATGAGCAGATTCTTTGGGGTGGAAGACAGGTGTGCAAAGTGTGCGGGAGGACCAGCGAACCATATCCACATGTTCTGGACATGTCCAAAGTTTAGGGGATTTGGGCAGGGGTTTGCAGATGTCATGTCCATGGTGTTAAAAACAAGGGTGGCATTGAGTCCAGAGGTGGCGATTTTTGGGGTGTCGGAAGACCCGGGAATCCAGGAGGAGAAAGAGGCAGGCGTTCTAGCCTTTGCTTCCCTGGTAGCCCGGAGCTGGATACTATTAGCTTGGAGGGACTCAAAGCCCCCAAAGTCGGAGACCTGGCTATGGGACATGGCTCGCTTTCTCTGTTTGGAGAAAATTAAGTTCGCCTTGAGAGGGTCACTATTAGGATTCGCCCGGAGATGGCAACCGGTCGTCGACTTCTTCGCGGAAAGTTAATCGTCAGCAGCAGTGGGGGGGGGGGGTAGTTTTGCTTAGAGTAGGGGGTTAATAAAGGTGGGACCTGTAAGGAAGAGAGACAGCTTTTGCACTATGTTTATAGTTTCATGTGCATTGTTTATTTTGTTGTTGTTACAATACCAAAAATACCTCAACAAAATGTTTATTAAAAAAAACGAAAGTGCCAGATCTCTTGAAAGAATTTACTTGCGTGGGTAAAGATTACTCATGTCTACCAGGAAGAGTAGGTAAAAGAGTCAGAATTTTAAGAGATATGGGAGCTAGTCAATCTTTGATGGTGTCATGGGAGTGTCCCTTTAAAAAAGTTTGTGTCTTATCACATGGCTTCAGTGATGTCATTGTGTGGGTGGAGCCGGGCAGTGGCTCTGTGAGTTTTTACTTTTGCTTTGAGTTTGGACTGGTTTGAACTGCACAGGTTCAAAGAAGTGTCTCTCTATCTTCATTTTAAAAGCTGTTTCCAGACTGCTTGAGAACTTAAAAGAGATAATTGATTTCTGGAAAGAGTTCAAATCTGCTGTTTGAAATGGGGAACAGAGTAACAATAATCAGTAAGAACACCATGTGCTGGGGCACACATTTGAAAATGGAATTCTGGTTTTACTTGGATTTTGTTATTGAATTGAAACAGTTAAGGGGGAATTCATTACGGTTATACATAGATTACTGTAGCTGGGTGGGGTCTTTATGTTTGTAGTTGATAAAAAGTCTTACTGTGTGTGGTTATACAAATGTTAACTAAATTCATAGAATAAAGCTTGTTTTTTGATTTAAAATCCCCAAGGTCTCTGTTGAACCCCCTGAAAGGCAGGCACTTGTGCTCATCATAACCAAATTCAATAATAAAGTAATAGGTCAGGTGAACTCTATCTTATACATTGGAGAGTTCTAAACCCTGCCCATAATAATGGTAAGAGATGAGGAGTTATATAGTTTGGGAAGAATGTTGTCAGAAAAGGTGGCAATATGTGGAATTCAGGGTGAGAAGAGTAGTGTTCCATTATATAAGGTGAGGTTGGAGAGTCCAGTGCAGAGTGGTGAAGTGGTAGTAGGAGTAATAGAGAAACTATCTTGTCTAGGAATACAGTTTATGATATAGCTGGATCACAGGGGGAAGTGATGCCTACTATCATTGAAATGCCACTGGAAAATCAATCAACTGAAGTGTTGAAGGAAAAATATCCTGGGATTTTTCCTGATTAAGTAGTAACAAGGAAGCAAAGTCATAGGTTAAGACAAGAGGAGAAATCAAAGAGTGAAGATAAAGTTGAAGTTCAATTATCAGAAACGATTATTGATCAGATGGTTGGAAAAGAACAAGAAATGAAATGAAATGAAAATCGCTTATTGTCACAAGTAGGCTTCAATGAAGTTACTGTGAAAAGCCCCTAGTCGCCACATTATGGCGCCTGTTCAGGGAGGCTGGTACAGGAATTGAACCGTGCTGCTGGCCTGCCTTGGTCTGCATGAGGCGGATATTTTTAGTTCAGGATAAATTGGCGGAGTTACAACAGAAAGATATAGAAATAAAACGGATGTATCGGTAAGCATACACGGAAGAGGAATCTGAGTGTATACCAGAGTGTTATTACTGTAAAAGTGATGCTTGATGAGAAAATGGAGACCTTTACATATGCAAGCGGATGAAAAGTGGGCAGAAGTTCATCAAATGGCATTGCCAGTAGGGTATAGAAAGGAGGAGTAGCACATGAGGTACCAGTGGGAGGTCATTTGGGAGTAAGGAAAACTCAAGGTAAAATTCAAAACTTTTTATTGGCCTGGACTACATAAAGATGTAGTCAAATTTTGTCAATCATGTCACACATAACAAGTGATAAGGAAACCTCAAGCGGTGATAAAACCAACGCCCTCAATACCCATTCAAGCATTTGAGGAACCTTTTACAAGGGTCCTAATTTATTGCGTAGGACCACTTCTGAAAATGAAAAGTGGGAATCAATATCTTTGAACGATAATGGATGTGTCCCCTAGGTTTCCAGAGGCCATTACAGGGCTCAATATTACCGCTAAAAAGATTGTGAAGGAGTTACTTAAATTTTCTACGAGATATGGACTACCCACAAAAATACACTTGGATCAAGGATCAAATTTTACCTCAAAGTTATTCAAGGAGGTTATGGGTAGCTGAGGAGTAAAACAATTTAAAACAACTGCCAGAATCGCAGGGAACGTGAGAACGGTGGTATCAGACGTTAAAGACAATGTTGAGGGCTTATTGGCAAGATTATCCAGAGGATTGGGGTAAAGGAATTCCATTCGGATTGTTTGCAATTAGGGATGCACCTAATGAGTAAACCAAATTCAGTCCTTTTTAACTAATTTTTGGTCATGAGGTAAGAGGACCACTTAAATTGAGTGAGCAGAAATTGGTGAGTGAGCAATCTGAAACTACATTATTGGATTACGTGTCAAATTTTAGGGAACGATTAAATAGAGCAGGTGAATTGTCTGGACAACATTGAAAATTTGCAGAGTATGTGATGAAACAGGTAGTGGACAAGAAAGCCAAAGTTCATAGTTTTGCCAGTGGAGATAAAATTTTAGTATTGTTACCAGTGGTAGGTGAACCTTTAAAAGCTAAGTTTTGTGGACCTTATCAGATTGAAAGGAAATTGAGTGAGGTGAATTATTTGGTAAGAACGGCAAATAGAAGGAAAACTCACCGAGCGTGTCATGTGAATATGCTTAAAGGGTACTTTGAAAGGGAAGGAGAGCAAAAGGAGGAGATTTCAATGATTCTAACTCAAAGTGATGAACCAAATTGAGATGACTCTGAATTTGACATTCCTCAAATTAAATTGGATAACGAGGGTGTTCTTAAAAATTGGGATAAATTATTGAGTTACCTTCCAGAGGAAAAACGAACAGATCTAAAAGAGTTATTAATATCACATGGTCAAGTTTGTGGAAATAAGTTGGGAAGCATTAAAATGGTTATACATGATGTAGATGTGGGAAGTGCTATTCCAATTAAACAACATCCATTTAGACTTAACCCTCTAAAATTGGCACAGGTTCAAAAACAAATTGAAAGTGTGCATAAAAATTTCAAGATTACCCAATTGTGCAGTATACATAGACAATCTGGTGATTCTTAGTCAGACATGGAAAGACCCCTGGAACCCCACGTCCAGCCCCCCCTGGAACAAACCTGTGATTCCCACAGATCGGAGCCCAAACCGAGGGCCCCTCAAGCCCCAGACATGGATAGAGCAGGGACAGGGATGGTTGTTGCAGGTGCCGGGGTTTAGATATTTCAGTAAGCTCAGGGAAGGTGGTAAAAGAAGGGGAGGGGTGGCATTGTTAGTCAAGGACAGTATTACTGTGGCAGAAAGGACGTTTGATGAGGACTCGTCGATTGAGGTAGTATGGGCTGAGGTTAGAAACAGGAAAGGCGAGGTCACCCTGTTAGGGGTTTTCTATAGGCCTCCGAAAAGTTCCAGAGATGTAGAGGAAAGGATTGCAAAGATGATTCTGGATAGGAGCGAAAGCAACAGGGTAGCTTTTATGGGGGACTTTAACTTTCCAAATATTGACTGGAAACGCTATAGTTCGAGCACTTTAGATGGGTCTGTTTTTGTCCAATGTGTGCAGGAGGGTTTCCTGACCCAGTATGTAGATATGCCAACGAGAGGCGAGGCCATATTGAATTTGGTACTGGGTAATGAACCAGGACAGGTGTTAGATTTGGAGGTAGGTGAGCACTTTGGTGATAGTGACCACAATTCGATTACGTTTACTTTAGTGATGGAAAGGGATAGGTATATACCGCAGGGCAAGAGTTATATCTGGGGGAAAGACAATTGTGATGCGATGAGGCAAGACTTAGGATGCATCAAATGGAGAGGAAAACTGCAGGGGATGGGCACAATGGAAATGTGGAGCTTGTTCAAGGAACAGCTACTGTGTGTCTTTGATAAGTATGTACCTGTCAGGCAGGGAGGAAGTGGTCGAGCAAGGGAACCGTGGTTTACTAAGGCAGTCGAAACATTTGTCAAGAGAAAGAAGGAGGCTTATGTAAAGATGAGACATGAAGGTTCAGTAAGGGCGCTCGAGAGTTACAAGTTAGCTAGGAAGGACCTAAAGAGAGAGCTAAGAAGAGCCAGGAGGGGACATGAGAAGTCTTTGGCAGGTAGGATCAAGGATAACCCTAAAGCTTTCTATAGATATGTCAGGAAGAAAAGAATGACTAGGGTAAGAGTAGGGCCAGTCAAGGACAGTAGTGGGAAGTTGTGCTTGGAGTCCGAGGTGCTAAATGAATATTTTTCATCAGTATTCACACAGGAAAAAGACAATGTTGTCGAGGTGAATACTGAGATTCAGGCCACTAGACTAGAAGGGCTTGAGGTTCATAAGGAGGAGGTGTTAACAATTCTGGAAAGGGTGAAAATAGATAAGTCCCCTGGGCCGGATGGGATTTATCCTAGGATTCTCTGGGAAGCTAGGGAGGAGATGGCTGAGCCTTTGGCTTTGATCTTTAAGTCATCTTTGTCAACAGGAATAGTGCCAGAAGACCGGAGGATAGCAAATGTTGTCCCTTGTTCAAGAAGGGAAGTAGAGACAACCCCAGTAACTATAGACCAGTGAGCCTTACTTCTGTTGTGGGAAAAATCTTGGAAAGGTGTATAAGAGATAGGGTGTATAATCATCTGGAAAGGAATAATTTGATTAGACATAGTCAACACGGTTTCGTGAAGGGTAGGTCGTGCCTCACAAACCTTATTGAGTTCTTTGAGAAGGTGACCAAACAGGTGGATGAGGGTAAGGCAGTTGATGTGGTGTATATGGATTTCAGTAAAGCGTCTGATAAGGTTCCCCACGGTAGGCTTTTCCCCAGGGTAGAGGGGTCAATTACTAGGGGGCATAGGTTTAAGGTGAGAGCGGCAAGGTTTAGAGTAGATGTACGAGGCAAGTTTTTTACGCAGAGGGTAGTGGGTGCCTGGAACTCGCTACCGGAGGAGGTAGTGGAAGCAGGGACGATAGTGACATTTAAGGGGCATCTTGACAAATATATGAATAGGATGGGAATAGAAGGATACGGACCCAGGAAGTGTAGAAGATTGTAATTTAGTCGGGCAGCATGGTCGGCACGGGCTTGGAGGGCCGAAGGGCCTGTTCCTGTGCTGTACATTTCTTTGTTCTTTGTTTTGTTTTGTAGGCTACTGCAGAAAATACGTAAGCATGGTATTCAGGGAGATTTAGCAGTTTGGATCAGAAATTGGCTAGCTGGAAGAAGACAAAGGGTGGTGGTTGATGGGAAGTGTTCAGGCTGGAGTCCAGTTCCTAGTGGTGTACCACAAGGATCTGTTTTGGGGCCACTGCTGTTTGTCATTTTTATAAATGACCTGGAGGAGGGCATAGAAGGATGGGTGAGTAAATTTGCAGATGACACTAAAGTCGGTGGAGTTGTGGACAGTGCGGAAGGATGTTACAAGTTACAGAGGGACATAGATAAGCTGCAGCATTGGGCTGAGAGGTGGCAAATGGAGTTTAATGCAAAAAAGTGTGAGGTGATTCATTTTGGAAGGAATAACAGGAAGACAGAGTACTGGGCTAATGGTAAGATTCTTGGCAGTGTGGATGAGCAGAGAGATCTCGGTGTCCATGTACATAGATCCCTGAAAGTTGCCACTCAGGTTGAGAGGGTTGTTAAGAAGACGTTGTGTTAGCTTTTATTGGTAGAGGGATTGAGTTTCAGAGCCAGGAGGTCATGTTGCAGCTGTACAAAACCCTGGTGCGGCCGCATTTGGAGTATTGCGTGCAATTCTGGTCACCGCATTATAGGAAGGACGTGGAAGCATTGGAAAGGGTACAGAGGAGATTTACCAGAATGTTGCCTGGTATGGAGGGAATGATCTTATGAGGAAAGGCTGAGGGACTTGAGGCTGTTTTCGTTAGAGAGAAGAAGGTTAAGAGGTGACTTAATTGAGGCATACAAAATAATCAGAGGATTGGATAGGGTGAACAGTGAGAGCCTTTTTCCTCGGATGGTGATGTCTAGCACGAGGGGACATAGCTTTAAATTGAGGGGAGATAGATATAAGACAGATGTCAGAGGTATGTTCTTTACTCAGGGAGTAGTAATGGTGTGCCCTGGTGGAATGCCCTGCCTGCCACAGTAGTGGACTCGCCAACACTATGGGTATTCAAATGGTCATTGGATAGACATATGGACGATAAGGAATAGTGCAGATGGGCTTTAGAGTGGTTTCACAGGCCGGCGCAACATCGAGGGCTGAAGGGCCTGTACTGCACTGTAATGTTCTCTGTTCTAGGCGCTGCCGCCACTGTCCCCACACCCTCAAGGCTGCCACCACTGCCGAACTTGTGGAGTATTTGGCTGGCAAGAACGGCAGAGGCACCGTCAACAGTGTTCCCACGCTAGCGCCCTTACACGAGGCTGCCTCCATCCGCTCCCATACCGACCCCTCCCCTACTACCCACTTCCTAACCATGGCTATATTTTCCGCTCAGTTTCTTTGCCCACACAAACCCCAAGATTAATGTATTGATCTTCCTGGACAAAGCTTTTGATATTAAAATCAGAAGGATCTGGAATACAAAAAGAAACCTCAAGAATACCGTCATCTTCACGGGCTGCACCTGCCCCGCTATTGACAGCGGGCGCACCTCTTAAAATCCCCCTTCGTTTGCACCACCAACCGGACCAAATTGAATTTATGTCATTGCTCCCATCCCGCGCCACCTGGATGCTCAGATACCTGAATCCATCCCCACTACGGCCCAACCTCCTCTCCTGCCCCCTCACCTCGATCGGAAAGACCTCATTCTTCTCCATGTTTAACTTATACCGGGAAAACCAAACAAATTCCACCAAATGCCCATGATGTTGTGGGCCAGGACATAGAAACTCTAAAGTGTATTATGAAGTTCACCTGACCTACAACCTTTATGCTGCATTTGGCTAGGAGTAGCACAAAAGCCTTAGCTGCAGGTATGATTCATCAGACTCGCAAGACACTTTAATCAAAACAAGGTTTATTCCAAGAATGTAGTTAACACATATATATCTATAAACACAGCAATAATTTTTATCAATTACTAACGTAAAGACACCACACAGCTACGGCACTATATATATATATAAAACACTTAATGAATTCCCCCTTAACTGTTCCAATTCAGTAACAAAATCCTATAAACCAAACCCTTATTCAAGGGCATGGCCCAGCACACAGCATTCTCACTAGAATGGGACTGGTCCTTTCCTTTAGATTCTGACCAGTCTCAACCAGCAAATTAAAACTCCTTCCGGAAAGCAAACTATATCTTTAAAGTTACCAAGGCAGTTAGCCACAACCAATCTGTTTCACTGGAACGGCTTTTAAAACAAAAACATAGAAAAACAGGGAAAAACACTTCTTTCTCCTTCTGTTGGCCAAAGCAGTAAAACTGAAACTAAAACCCAAGCATCTCATTGCCACAGCCCAGCTCCACCCATAAAATGACATCACTGAAGCCATATGATAAGACAAAATCCTTTCTTAAAGGGGCTCTCACATGACAATGAACCCTCAATATTTTTCAATGGGTCTGATATGTAGAGCAACAGGTCATCCGCATATTGTGAGACCCTATGTTCCACCACTCACCACACAATTCCTTTCCAACCCCTTGACACTCTAAGCGCCACTGCCAGTGGCTCTATCACCAAGGCAAAGAGCAATGGGGAGTGTGGGCATCCCTGCCTTGTCCCACGATGCACCCTATAATACTCCAATCTCACCTGGTTTGTCCTTACACTCGCTGCCAGCGCCCAACACAACAACTGGACCCAATTCACAAACGCCTGCCGAACCCAAACCGCCTCAGTACCTCCCACAAATATTCCCATTCTACCCAATCAAAGGCCTTCTCCGTGTCCATAGTGACCACCACCTCAACATTCCGTTCCTCCAAGGGCATCATTATAATGTTCAACAGATGCCTAACAGTGGCCGATAGATGCCTCCCCTTACAAACCCTGTCTGGTCTTCTCCTGTCAGCCCCGGCACACAGTCCTCAATCCGCAAGGCCAAGATCTTTGCCAACAACTTGGCACACGCTGACTATCCTTGATCAAACTTGCCCCCCTCCCCAAGTGGAGATAGATTCTCTCCATCAGAATTTCCTCCAATAATGGGTGGCACGGTGGCACATTGGTTAGCACTGCTGCCTTATGGCGCTGAGGACCCATGTTCCATCCCTGCCCTGAGTCACTGCCCGTGCAGAGTTTGCACATTTTCCTGTGTCTGCGTGGGTCTCACCCCCACAACCCAAACATGTGCAGGGTAGGTGGATTGCCCATGGTATATATACTTCCCTAACCTAGGAATCTACTGGGGGCTGGGGAGTGTACAATTTGGATTGGATTGGATTGGATTTGTTTATTGTCACGTGTACCGAGGTACAGTGAAAAGTATTTTTCTGTGAGCAGCTCAACAGATCATTAAGTACATGGGAAGAAAAGGGAATAAAATAAAATACATAATAGGGCAACACAACATATACAATGTAACTACATAAGCACTGGCATCGGATGAAGCATACAGGGTGTAGTGTTAATGAGGTCAGTCCATAAGAGGGTCATTTAGGAGTCTGGTAACAGCGGGGAAGAAGCTGTTTTTGAGTCTGTTCGTGCATGTTCTCAGACTTTTGCATCTCCTGCCCATAGAAGAAGTTGGAAGAGTGAGTAAGCCGGGTGGGAGGGGTCTTTGATTGTGCTGCCCGCTTTCCCCAGGCAGCGGGAGGTGTAGATGGACTCAATGGATGGGAGGCAGGTTCGTGTGATGCACTAGGCGATGTTCACGACTCTCTGAAGTTTCTTACGGCCCTGGGCCGAGCAGTTGCCATACCAGGCTGTGATGCAGCCAGATAGGATGCTTTCTATGGTGCATCTGTAAAAGTTGGTAAGGGTTAATGTGGACATGCCGAATTTCCTTAGTTTCCTGAGGAAGTATAGGCTCTGTTGTGCTTTCTTGGTGGTAGTGTCGACGTGGGTGGACCAGGACAGATTTTTGGAGATGTGCATCCCTAGGAATTTGAAATTGCTAACCATCTCCACCTCGGCCCCGTTGATGCTGACAGGGGTGTGTACAGTACTTTGTTTCCTGAAGTCAATGACCAGCTCTTTAGTTTTGCTGGCATTGAGGGGGAGATTGTTGTCACTGCACCACTCCACTAGGTTCTCTACCTCCCTCCTGTATTCTGACTCGTCGTTATTCGAGATCCGGCCCACTATGGTTGTATCGTCAGAAAACTTGTAGATGGAGTTGGAACCAAATTTTGCCACGCAGTCGTGTGTGTACAGGGAGTAGAGTAGGGGGCTAAGTATGCAGCCTTGCAAGGCCCCGGTATTGAGGACTATTGTGGAGGAGGTGTTGTTGTTCATTCTTACTGATTGTGGTCTGTGGGTCAGAAAATCGAGGATCCAGTTGCAGAGTGGGGAGTCAAGTCCTAGGTTTTGGAGCTTTTATATGAGCTTAGCTGGGATTATGGTGTTGAAGGCGGAGCTGTAGTCAATAAATAGGAGTCTGATGTAGGAGTCCTTGTTGTCGAGATGCTCTAGGGATGAGTGTAGGGCCAGGTAAGTGGCATCTTCTGTGGACCGTTTGCGACGGTATGCGAATTGCAGTGGATCAAGGCGTTCTGGGAGTATGGAGGTGATGCGCTTCATGATCAACCTCTCGAAGTACTTCATTACGACTGAAGTCAGGGGCACCGGACGGTAGTCATTGAGGCACGTTGCCTGGTTCTTCTTTGGTCCCGGTATGGTGGTGGTTTTCTTGAAGCAGGTGGGGACCTCGGTGTGGAGTAGGTTAAAGATGTCCGCGAATACTTCTGCCAGCTGGTCCGCGCAGGCTCTGAGTGCACGGCCAGGGATCCCATCCGGGCCCGTCGCCTTCCGAGGGTTCACTTTCAGGAAGGACAATCTGACTTCGGAAGCTCCGATGGTGGGTATGAGTGTTTTGGGCTGCTGGGGCACTCGACAGCGGATTGTTGGTTACCTGCTCAAACCGAGCATAGAATGCATTGAGTTCATCGGGGAGGGGTGCGCTGCTGCCGGAGATACTGCTCGGCTTCGCTTTGTAGCCCGTTATGTTGTTTAGTCCTTGCCACAACCGCCGAGTGTCTGTCTGTGACTCTAGCTTGGTTTGATATTCTCTCTTGGCATTATCTTGGCTTTGCGGAGGTCGTACCTGTATTTCTTGTATCGGTCAGGGTCGTCTGTCTTGAACACCTCAGACCTGTCCTTCAGTAGGGAGTCAATCTCGCGATTGAGCCATGGTTTCCGGTTGGGGAACGTACGTACTGCTTTCTTTGGCATGCAGTCGTCCACACATTTGCTGATGAAGTCTGTGACGGTGGTGGCATACTCATTTAAATTGGTCGCTGAGTTCTTAAATATGGACCGGTCCACTGTCTCTAAGCAGTCACGTAAGAGCTCTTCTGTCTCCTCGGACCGGCACTGCACAACCTTCTTAGCTGGATTCTCCCGCTTAAGTTTCTGCCTGTATGCCGGGGGAAGGAGCACCGTCTTATGGTCTGATTTCCCAAAATGCGGTCAGGGGATGGAAGGGTAGGTGCCCTTGATTTTTGAGTAGCAGTGGTCAAGAGTGTTGTCGCCCCTGGTGGGACAGGAGATGTGCTGGTGGAATTTTGGCAGTACACGCTTGAGGTTGGCCTTGTTGAAGTCTCCGGCCACGATGAACAAGGCCTCTGGATGTTCTGTTTCGTAGTTGTTTATAACTGTGTACAATTCGTCCAGGGCCTTCCTCACTTCTGCCTGGGCTGGGATGTGCACCGCTGTGATAATGGCTGAAGTGAACTCACGTGGAAGATAGTATGGGCGGCACTTCATGGTTAGGTATTCCAGGTCCGGAGGGCAATGGGTCACCAGAATCGCAACATCGAAGCACCAGGAGGAGTTACAAAGAACAACAAAGAACAAAGAAAAGTACAGCACAGGAACAGGCCCTTCGGCCCTTCAAGCCTGTGCCGACCATGCTGCCCGTCTAAACTAAAATCTTCTACACATCCTGGGTCCATATCCCTCTATTCCCATTCTATTCATGTATTTGTCAAGATGCCCCTTAAATGTCACTATCGTCCCTGCTTCCACCACCTCCTCCGGTAGCGAGTTCCAGGCACCCACTACCCTCTGTGTAAAGAACTTGCCTCGTACATCTCCTCTAAACCTTGCCCCTCGAACCTTAAACCTATGCCCCCTAGTAATTTACCCCTCTACCCTGGGAAAAAGCCTCTGACTATCCACTCTGTCTATGCCCCTCATAATTTTGTAGACCTCTGTCAGGGCACCCCTCAACCTCCGTCGTACCAGTGAGAACAAACCTAGTTTATTCAACCGCTCCTCATAGCTAATGCCCTCCATACCAGGCAACATTCTGGTAAATCTCTTCTGCACCCTCTCTAAAGCCTCCACATCCTTCTGGTAGTGTGGCGACCAGAATTGAACACTATACTCCAAGTGTGGCCTAACTAAGGTTCTATACAGCTGCAACATGACTTGCCAATTCTTATACTCAATGCCCCCGCCAATGAAGGCAAGCATGCCGTATGCCTTCTTGACTACTTTCTCCACCTGTGTTGCCCCTTTCAGTGACCTGTGGACCTGTACACCTAGATCACTCTGACTGTCAATACTCTTGAGGGTTCTACCATTCACTGTATATTCCCTACCTGTATTAGACCTTCCAAAATGCATTACCTCACATTTGTCCGGATTAAACTCCATCTGCCATCTCTCCGCCCAAGTCTCCAAACAATCTAAATCCTGCTGTATCTTCTGACAGTCCTCATCGATATCCGCAATTCCACCAACCTTTGTGTCGTCTGCAAACTTACTAATCAGACCAGTTATATTTTCCTCCAAATCATTTATATATACTACGAACAGCAAAGGTCCCAGCACTGATCCCTGCGGAACACCACTGGTCACAGCCCTCCAATCAGAAAAGCACCCTTCCATTGCTACTCTCTGCCTTCTGTGACCTAGCCAGTTCTGTATCCATCTTGCCAGCTCACCCCTGATCCCGTGTGACTTCACCTTTTGTACCAGTCTGCCATGAGGGACCTTGTCAAAGGCCTTACTGAAGTCCATATAGACAACATCCACTGCCCCACCTGCATCAATCATCTTTGTGACCTCTTCGAAAAACTCTATCAAGTTCGTGAGACACGACCTCCCCTTCACAAAACCATGCTGCCTCTCGCTAATACATCCATTTGCTTCCAAATGGGAGTAGATCCTGTCTCGAAGAATTCTCTCCAGTAATTTCCCTACCACTAACGTAAGGCTCACCGGCCTGTAGTTCCCTGGATTATCCTTGTGTTATAACCTGCCTGCTTACCATTGGCTGGGGACTAATGACAATCCCACAATCCTGTGGGAGTATGAGCTTCCCCAATGAGGGGGGCGGAGAAAACATTAGTAAACTCCATGTATAAATAAAGCTGGCCAGTTTGGAACCAGCAGGAAGAAATGTGCAGCAAGGGAAGTTGCTGCTGCTGTTATATTTATATATGTTATTGCAAATAAATGTTATTACTTTGTATCCTTAAAACTCGTGCTGGATTCTTCGTGGCCCTCACAAAACCTTGCTACCCTTCTTAAACAAAGGAACAACATTGGCTATTCTCCAGTCCTCCGGGACATATTATAATTAGCCTTCCCCCAATTTAGCACATTCACCCTAGGACCACTCTTATCCTTGTCCACCAGCACTTTAAAACTTACAGAATTGTGGTCACTGTTGCCGAAATGCTCCCCTACTGAAACTTCTACCACCTGGCCGGACTCATTCCCCAATACCAGGTCCAGTACAGCCCCTTTCCTAGTTGGACTATCTACATATTGTTTTAAGAAGCCCTCCTGGATGCTCCTTACAAACTCTGCCCCGTCCAAGCCCCGAGCACTAAGTGAGTCCCAGTCAATATTGGGGAAGTTGAAGTCTCCCATCACCACAACCCTGTTGTTTTTACTCGTTTCCAAAATCTGTCTACCTATCTGCTCCTCTGTCTCCCACTGGCTGTTGGGAGGCCTGTAGTAAACCCCCAACATTGTGACTGCACCCTTCTTATTCCTGATCTCTACCCATATAGCCTCGCTGCCCTCTGAGGTGTCCTCCCGTAGGACAGCTGTGATATTCTCCCTTACCAGTAGTGCAACTCCGCCACCCCTTTTACATTCCCCTCTATCCCGCCTGAAACATCTAAATCCTGGAACGTTTAGCTGCCAATCCTGTCCTTCCCTCAACCATGTCTCTGTAATGGCAACAACATCATAGTTCCAAGTGCTAATCCAAGCTCTAGGTTCATCTGCCTTACCTATAATACTTCTTGCATTCAAACATACGTACTTCAGGCCACCAGACCCGCTGTTTTCAGCAACATCTCCCTGTCTGCACTTCCTCAGAGCCATACTGGCCCTATTCCCTAGTTCTCCCTCAATGCTTTCACCTTCTGACCTATTGCTCCGGTACCCACCCCCCTGCAATACTAGTTTAGACCCTCCCGTGTGACATGAGCAAACATCGCGGCCAGGATATTTATGTCTCTCCAGTTTAGATGCAATCCGTCCTTCTTATACAGGTCACACCTGCCCTGGAAGAGATCCCAGTGGTCCAGATAACGGAAATCCTCCCTCCTACTCCAGCTATTTAGCCATGTGTTTAGCTGAGTTGATGAGGAGGCACACCCCTCCACCCTTTGCTTTACCTGATGACGCAGTGCGATCCACCCGGTGAATTGAGAAGCCTTCAGGTTGTATGGTACAGTCCAGTGAGGCGGAGATGAGCCATGTCTCTGTGAAACAGAGCACACAGCAGTTTCTTACTTCTCTCTGAGAGGTAAGTCTGGCGTTAAGTTCATCCAGCTTGTTTTCGATCGCTTGGATGTTTGCCAGGAGTATGCTGGGGAGAGGGGTCTTGAAACCGCGTTGCTTCAGTCTAACCCGCAGACCACCGCGTTTCCCTCGCTTCATTGGTCGGCGGCTGCAGCTGGATGATCCTGGGATCTGATGGGAGAAGTCTGACCTTGTGGAAGGTAGGTGGTTGCGACTGCCGGGGTCCAGGGCGCTGGCAGAGACCAGGGCACTGGTTACATTTCTGGGGTCGAGTCTGGCAGGGTCCCGGGCACTGGTTGAGGTAGAGGGGTTGCTAGGGGGGCATGTTTGCGATCTGGATGGGTCCCGGCGTTCTGCGGGCACGGGGATACCTTGCAACGCTTTCGGGTCCTCGCGTGGGGTCTCCGCCATTTTGGGGGTCCTGGGTCGTGGGCAGGGGCTTCCTGAGAAAGGTTGGGCTGAGTCCCGTGGTCTGTTCCCTCCCTGGGCACTCCTGGGGTCGGGTCTTGAAGTAGGCCCGGTCGGGCCTCCACGTGGATTTTTCTTTCTTCCATCTCCAGGTCGGTCGGGATGCTGGGCGGGCCTCTCCGGGTCGGGTCGCTGAGCAGGTCTCTCGAAGTCGAGTTGGGCTGGGTCTCGTCGTCGGGGGCCTGGTCGGGAGCTCCGGTGACTGCTCCGGGCGATCCGGAGGCTGGCGTCGGTTGTTAGGCCGGGTTGGGAGCTCCGAGGTCCGAGTCGGCTCAAAATCGAGGTCGGGGCTTCACTTCCAGTTTGGACCCGATCCACTTCCAGGTCGTGGAGGTCAGGTCGGGTCAGGTCAAAAGGTCTCCACGGGCCTTGGAGGATGTTCAAGCCTGCAAGAAAAGATAAAAGAGAGAGGTTAGTAATAATGTTAGTCCTGGAATTAAATTTAAAAGATTAGAATGAGTATAAGTTAAGTAAAAAGTGGATCTGTTGGGGAGAGCTCGCAGAGAGTCGCCTTGCTCCGGCGCCATCTTCAATTCTGCCCAATGGTTCTGTATTCCCAATAATTCTCAGCCTTTTGGCTAAGATCAAGTGACTTAAGATCACTTGATCAAGTGACGCTGAGGATTTTGATGTCGATCGTGGATTGAAGAACACGGAGGGATTGAAGACATCGAAGAGGAAACGTTTGAGCTCTGCTGCTATTGGTGGATCTTCATGTTGGTCTAAGCCTCTGGTTTAGGCCTAACGCCATACAGTTTGGACTCAACGTTTGAGCTATGGCTACAGCTGCATCCCGAGCACCAGGCCAGGGAGTGCAAAACACTGTCCGAGTTACAGTGAAGAAGTCTGAAGGAGACTCGCCTGTGGATCAGAATTTCTTCGTGAAGCGGGTGCTGCTCCAGTGCTGTGGGTTTGAAGCAACAGATGTCTTCTGCTTGCCAGACTTCCCCAACAATGGATATTTCGACGTCACCTTCAAAAATGTTGCAGCTTGCATCAAACTTTTGAAGGCGTTTAAAGAAAAAGGCAACCAGGGCCCCCTATCCATCCTGACTGCGGAGTCTCTGTTCCCGCTACCGTTGCAGCGAAACCGGGTTGTTACACACTGCACACGTACAACCCCCACGTCCCCGTGTCTGATGTGCTCACGTTCCTCGCCAGGTAAATCGTGCTGAAAGGTAGCAGCATAGAACTGAAGGACACCTTTGGCATCTGGACAAGTGAACACCAGGTCAGAGTGACCTTGAGAACGGACGGCAACGGAACCATCCTGCATCCCCCCTCCAGTTTCGTCATTGAAGGAAGTCGCGGCCTTTATTATGCAGGGCAGCCACGAGTGTGTCGCACCTGCGGCAAAACGGGACATGTTGCCGCCAACTGCAACGTCACCTTCTGCAAAAACTGCAGGCAGGAGGGACACATGATAAAGGACTGCAAGGAAGTCAAATGCTGCAACCTGTGTGGGGAGGCCGGCCATCTTTACAGGGCCTGCCCAAAGAATGGGGCCACGTACACACAAATCATCAGCGGCGGAGTAAAAAAGGTGACCACAGAGGAGGTTCATGCACCCTCCATCGACAAAGACACCACAGCACAGAAGACTGGAAATCAACAGAAGGGCCCTCAAGAAAAGGTGGAGGCCCCAGCACGCCCTGATAACACAACCCCAACTCCATCAGAAGAGCAACACTCAATGGAAGAGGATGGAACGGAGAATGAAGCGCGCTGGGAAGCGGCGAATAGGGGCGAATAGGAAACAGAAAAATAAACCGAAGAAATCCCTGATGGTAAATGGCAAAAAGCGACCGCTTCCAACCAACAGCTTTAGCGCTGACACCTCCTCCGATGAGGAAGGACAAGCTAAGGATCAGCCTCAAATTCAGTGGCCAAGCATCAATATACAGACCCCCCAGACCACAGACAGGGAAGAAAATGAAACACGCCGAGATCATCAACCTCTGGTCGATGGGAACAGCAATGTGACCAACGGCCACCAGACGGTGGATATTAAAAGCAAGGTCACAGACCAGCTCCAGTGGTTCAGGAGCAGCAACAACCCAGGCGAAGACCGGCCTGCAACCCCAACACCCACTGACTGCAACGACAGACGCCAGGGCTACACCCCCCCCCAATGCATCCCCGTCGAGTTCACGGGCCCAGTACGGACCACGGCAGCTTTCTCAGCCCTGCAGTTTGCGAGCACCGGCATGCTGGGGAACATACAACAGCTGGAACAACCAACTGTATAGACTCTGGACTCTAAGACTGGTAAATCTACCTTTTTTAAAAATGGGGTTTAAAATTGCATCGATTAATGTGCGAAGCATTAAAGACACGTCGCGGTGTAGCCACACTCAGTCACCTGGCCAACGTGAAAGCCAGTTCCTGCAGGAGTGTGGAATTCCTCACCTCAGCAACTACAGGCGCTGGTCGAGCTGGTGGTCCCACGGGCCATCCATCTGGTCAGGAGGAAACGACTGCCGCTCCTCCGGCCTGGGTATTCTGCTGCGGGGAGGCAACTTCACCACCTCCGATGTTAAAGAGGTGGTGGGCGGGCGCCTCCTCGTAGCAGACGTCAAATACAAAAACACCCCTCTCAGACTTATTAATGTGTACGCCCCGGCCATAAGGAGTGAGCGGCTGGCAGTCCTTCAGCAACTCCCGCTGCTGTTGGCCACCTCCAAGCCTGTCATTCTGGGGGGTGACTTCAACTGCATCATCGATGCGGCTGGACGATCCGGCAGAGCCGACAGCAAACTAGACGCTACGTCCAGACTCCTGATGGAAACGGTAAAAGACGTCAAGCTGCTCGACGTCTGCAGCAACCCTGCAGACGGAGCACAGCGTAGATACACATGGTCACGGCCAGACGGGTCCGTCCGCTCCAGGATAGACTTCTTCTTTGTGTCCCGAGCTTTCACGGTCAGGTCCACCGTCGTTAAGCCGGTGTTCTTCTCTGACCACTGCCTCCTACTGCCCGACTGCCACCTGCAGGAAGACCAGGGCGTAGGCATGGGGACATGGAAGCTGAATGTAAAACTGTTGACTCCAGAGAACCTCGAGGAACTTAAAAGGGATTACAAAGGTTGGAGAACCGTGAAACCCCTCTTTGAGGCTCCACATCTCTGGTGGGAAGCAATCAAGGGGAACATCAAAAGGTTTTTCATCCTCAAAGGTGTTCAGTTGGTGAGAGAGAGACGAGGGCCCATGTCCAGGCTCCAGAAAAGTATGCAGAATTTGCTCCAGCTGCAGTCGATGGGGGTTGATGTCAAAGAGGATCTCCAAGAGGTGAAGAGCCAGCAAGCCTCGCTCTACACCTCGGAGGCCTCCAAGGTTATCTTCCGTTCCAGAGTCCACTCTGTGGAGCAGGATGAAAAGTGCTCACGCTTCTTGTTCCAAAAGGTGCACAGAGAGACCTCTGTGATCAGCAGCCTGAAGGAAGAAGATGGCTCTGTAAAGTCATCGCAGTCTGACATCCTGAGGATCAGCCAATCCTTTTATGCCGGACTGTATGATCTGAAGCCAACAGATAGCACGGCTTCCCAGACCTTCCTGTCGTCTATCACGGAAGTCTTAGACAACAGCGAGCGGGAAAGCCTGGACAAACCGCTAAATCTGGAAGAGCTGACAAAGGCCGTCAAGTCCTTCGAGACGAGTAAAACTCCCGGAAGCGACGGCTTACCGGTTGAGTTGTATTCGGCTCTGTGGGACTGGATGGGCCCAGACCTGCTGGAAGTGTACGAGAGTATGCTTCTGGACGGCAGCATGCCAGAATCCATGAGGAAAGGCATCATCACCCTCATCTACAAGCAGAAGGGGGAAAGGGAAGAAATTCGAAATTGGCGACCCATTTCACTGTTGAATGTGGATTATAAAATTCTAGCCAAGGTCATCGCCAATCGGGTCAGGTCTGCTCTGGAGTCGGTTATCCACCCTGACCAGACCTGTGGCTGTATCCGGCAGGAAGATCTCTGATAGCCTCACGCTACTCAGGGATACGATCGCCTACGTGCAGGACAGGAGGGTGGACACCTAACTCATCAGCCTTGACCAGGAGAAGGCTTTTGACAGAATATCGCACACCTACATGATGGATGTGCTCTCCAAAATGGGGTTTGAGGAGGGAATTCGCAATTGGATCCAACTGCTCTACACAAACATCTATAGCGCAGTCTCAATCAATGGGTGGGAATCAGAAAAGTTCCAGATCAAATCTGGAGTCAGGCAGGGCTGCCCACTCTCCTCGACCCTGTTTGTGTGCTGCGTAGAACCTTTTGCCGAGTCCATCAGGAAGGATCCGGGTATAAGAGGAGTGACGCACCCAGGCAGCAGGGGCACTCAAGTTAAGGCCTCCCTGTACATGGACGACGTTGCCGTCTTCTGCTCGGATCCTGCGTCTGTACGCAGGCTCTTGACCACCTGCAACCAGTTTGAACTGGCCTCGGGAGCCAAGGTAAACCGTGGCAAGAGCGAGGCCATGTTCTTTGGGAACTGGGCCGACCGGTCCTTTGTCCCCTTCACTGTCAGGTCAGATTACCTGAAGGTGCTGGGGATATGGTTCGGAGCGGCTGGGGCGTGCACCGAAAACTGGGAGGAGCGCATCGCCAAGGAAAGACAGAAACTGGGCTGGTGGCAACAATGCTCCCTCTCCATTGCGGGCAAAACCCTGGTCATCAGGTGTGAGGTACTCTCGGTGTTGCTGTACGTGGCACAGGTCTGGCCCATCACCTGACCCTATGCCGCAGCAGTCACCCGAGCCATCTTTAAGTTCATCTGGAGGTCCAAGATGGACCGTGTCCGAAGGGACACCATGTACAAATCTCTGAATAAGGGAGGCAGAAACGTACCCAACGTCTCCCTCATCCTGATGGCCACCTTTGTGTGCAGCTGCATCAAGCTGTGCGTGGATCCCCGTTATGCAAACACCAAGTGTCATCACATACTGAGCTTCTACCTGTCCCCGGTGTTACAAAGGATGGGCCTGGCTTCATTGCCGTGAAACGCTCCAAGTAGTTGGACCGTGCCGTATCCCCTGTCCCTCGTGGAACAATTTTTTCAGAAAAACACCTTTGACCACAAGGCAATGAAGCAGTGGACAGCACGTAATTTCCTCAAGGCCCTCAGGGAAAAGGAGACTGTGGAGGACGTTGGATGGTTCCCTGAGCAGACTGTCAGAGTCATCTGGCAGAACGTCTCATCACCAGAACTTACAAACAAGCACCAAGACCTAGCTTGGCTGGTGGTGAGAAGGGCCCTCCCCGTCAGAGTCTTCACGTACACCCGAAGGCTCAGCGCCGGTGCACGCTGCCCTCGGAGTGGCTGTGGGGGAAATGAGACGGTCACCCACCTCCTTGTGGAATGTGCCTTTGCAAAGAAGGTCTGGAGAGAGATGCAGTGGTATTTGTCAAGGTTGGATTGGATTGGATTGGATTTGTTTATTGTCACGTGTACCAAGGTACAGTGAAAAGTATTTTTCTGCGAGCAGCTCAACAGATCATTAAGTACATGGGAAGAAAAGGGAAGAAAAGAAAATACATAATAGGACAACACAACATATACAATGTAACTACATAAGCACTGGCATCGGATGAAGCATACATGGTGTAGTGTTAATGAAGTCAGTCCATAAGAGGGTCATTTAGGAGTCTGGTGACAGTGGGGAAGAAGCTGTTTTTGAGTCTGCTTGTGCGTGTTCTCAGACTTCTGTATCTCCTGCCCGATGGAAGAAGTCGGAAGAGTGAGTAAGCCGGGTGGGAGGGATCTTTGATTATACTGCCCGCTTTCCCCAGTCAATGGATGGGAGGCAGGTTCGTGTGATGGACTGGGCGGTGTTCACGACTCTCTGAAGTTTCTTGCGGTCCTGGGCCGAGCAGTTGCCATACCAGGCTGTGATGCAGCCTGATAGGATGCTTTCTATGGTGCATCTGTAAAAGTTGGTAAGAGTCATGTGGACATGTCGAATTTCCTTAGTTTCCTGAGGAAGTATAGGTGCTGTTGTGCTTTCTTGGTGGTAGCGTCGACGTGGGTGGACCAGGACAGATTTTTGGAGATGTGCACCCCTAGGAATTTGAAACTGCTAACCATCTCCACCTCGGCCCCGTTGATGCTGACATCCACGTTGATGCACCGTTGATTCTCATCCTGAGCAGCTCTGTGACACAGGACTCTGTGCTCTACGGACTGTTTCCAGGGGGGGACACTGAGACAAACATCAACTGCTGTTGGAAGGTCATCAACTCGGTGAAAGACGCTCTTTGGTCTGCCCGGAACTTGCTGATCTTCCAGTGCATAGAACTGTCCTCGACCAAATATTGCAGACTGGCACATTCCAAGGTCGAAGACTACGTGCTGAGGGACGCACTCAAGCTTGGGGCAGCTGCTGCCAAGGTGCAATGGGGAAAGGCCACTGTGTAAGATCTTCCAGCAAATGTACACCGAGGGGCGAGGTAACTGTGTAAAACCCCTTGGGTCATTAACACTGCAATGTACAAAAGCATTGAAAGAAACATGACGATGTAAATACTTATGAAAGAATTGTAAAGTAAAGAGGGAAATGTGGGGAATGTCATCCCAATTGAATGCAAGAAAGTCAAGTGAATATGTAACTTTGATGGAAATGTACAGTCATAACAATTCGAAATGTTCTGCAATGTTTATTGGAGATTTTTATGAATAAAGTATATTTTTTGGGGGAAAAAATTAATTGTAGGAAACTTCTGCATGTCTGGTACTGGAAGTTGGGAGGCAGTCTGATGATATAACAACAATGGAGGTGATGGTACGGTATGTATGTTTACATATGTAGAAAGTGTCACTGTGTCACTGAGCAGCGACTGCCTGCTGTTTCCCCTTCTGTTCTGCAGGAGATGCTCTGACTCTCTCCCTGCCCAACACCTGCAAGTTTACATCCTGTCCTCCAATGGCCATCTCTTGATCTTGGCCCATTGCTCATGGTAAACTCTTGATATCCTCCAGGTAAGCTACACAGGCAAGTAAATATCTTGCAAGAACTTCCATGGCATAAACAGTGCTGCATTCTATCACCAGGGGGCAGTGCTGGCCTGTGATACCACATTCACCCACCAGAGGGCATTGTTGAATTGTAATACCACATTCACCCATCAGGGGAGGTGTTGCCCAAGATACCACATTCGTTCACCAGAGGGCAGTGTTACGCTGTGCTATCACATTCGCCCATCAGAGGGAGGTGTTGAGCTGTGATACCACATCTCCTCACCAGAAGGTGACTGCGATACCATATTCACTCACCAGAGGGAAGTGTTGAGATGCTACTACATTCACCCGTCAGGGGAGGTGTTGGGTTGTGATACCACAGCCACTCACCAGGAAGGTGGTAGTAGGCTGTGATACCATATTCACCCACCAGAGGGCATTGTTGAATGGTGATCCCACATTTACCTATCGGGGGAGGTGTTGGTCTATGATACCACATCTACTCACCAGCAGATATGATGTGGCGATGCTGGCGTTGGACTAAGTCCAACAGGTTTGTTTTAAACACTAGCTTTCGGAGCACTGTTCCTTCCTCAGGTGAATGAAGAGGTATGTTCCAGAAACATACATAGACAAATTCAAAGATGCAAAACAATGCTTAGAATGCGAGCATTTGCAGGTAATTAAGTGTTTACATATCCAGAGATGGGGTAACCCCAGGTTAAAGAGGTGTGAATTGTCTCAAGCCAGGGCAGTTGGTAGGATTTTTTTCAAAAAATATACTTTATTCATAAAATCTATCAGAAACATTACAGGACATTTCAAATTGTCTTGACTGTACATTTCCATCAGAGTTACACATTCCCTTGACTTTCTTCCATTCAATTTTGATAACCTTGCACACATATCGCTCTTTACGTTACAATTCCTTCTTAAACATTTACATTGCATGTTTCTTTTATACATTGGAGTGTTAATGACCCAGACCGAGGGGGGTTTACACTTTTTTTTCCCCAAAAATATACTTTATTCATAAAATCTATCATAAACATTACAGAACATTTTGAATTGTCTTGACTGTACATTTCCATCAGAGTTACATGTTCCCTTGACTTTCTTCCATTCAATATTACCTGCAAATGCTCGCATTCTAAGCATTGTTTTGCATCTTTGAATTTGTCTATATATATGTTTCTGGAATCTACCTCTTCATTCACCTGAGTAAGGAGCAGCGCTCCGAAAGCTAGTGTTTGAAACAAACCTGTTGGACTTTAACCTGGTGTTGTAAGACTTCTTACTGTGCTCACCAGGAGATGGTGTTGGGCTGTGATACCATATTCACTCACCAGAGGGCAATGTTGAGCTGCAATACCACATTCAACCATGGGGGAGTATCGGACTGTCATACCACATCTACACACCAGGGAGCTGTGTAGCACATTCCCTCACCAAGTAGAGGTGTTGGGCTGTAATACCACTTCTCCCGCCAGGAGGTGGTGCTGGACCGTGATAGGGACGTACAAATTAAGAGCACGAGCAGGCCATTCGGCCCTTTGATCGTTCTCCTCCATTCAGAAAGATCATGGCGGATCTGATTGTGGCTTTGACTCCACAATCCGCCTACTCCTGATAACCTTTCACCCCTTTGCTTATCAGCATGGTAGCACAGTGGTTAGCACTGTTGCTTCACAGTGCAGGGTATCGGGTTCAATTCCCGACTTGGGTCACTGTGCAGAGTCTACACGTACCCCCCATGTCTGCGTGGGTTTGCTCTGGGTGCTCCGGTTTTCCTCAGTGTGTAACACACGGCCCTCTGTTATCCAGTGTGTAGCACACAATCCCTGGGTTATCCAGTGTATAACCTACTCTCCCCGTATAATGCAGTGTGTCACACCCACCCCCGTGCTATCGCATTATAACATACTCTCCCCATGCCCCATGTTACCAATGTGTAACATGACTCCCCATGTTATCCAGTGAACAACACACATTTCTTGTTATCCAGTGTGTAACACAATCTCCCCACAACATCCACTGTGTAACACATTCTCCCCATGACATCCAGTCTGCAACACACTCTTCCCAGTGTTATCCAGTGTGTAACATATACACTCTCCGTGTTATCCAGTGTGTAACATATACACTCTCCGTGTTATCCAGTGTGTAACATATACACTCTCCGTGTTATCCAGTGTGTAACATATACACTCTCCGTGTTATCCACTGTGTAACACATCCTCCCCAGTGTTATTCAGTGTGTAACACACTCTCTCCGTTGTTATCTAGTGTGTAATATATACACTCTCCGTGTTATCCAGTGTCTTCCACACACTCCCCATTTTAACCAGTGATAACACCTCCCCCCATAATATCCAGTGTTGACCACACTCTCCCCATTGTTATCCACTGTTTAACAGACTCCCCATGTGTTATCCAGTGGTAACACCTCTCCCCCATGTTATCCAGTGTGTAACACACATTCCCCATGTTATCCAGTGTGTAACACACTCTCCCCATGTTATCCAGTGTGTAACAGACTCTCCCCATGTGATCCAGTAAGTAACTCCTAAATGACCCTCCTATGGACTGACGTCATTAACACTACACCCTGTATGCTTCATCCGATGCCAGTGCTTATGTAGTTACATTGTATATGTTGTATTGCCCTAGTATGTATTTTCTTTTATTTCCCTTTCTTCTCATGTACTTAATGATCTGTTGAGCTGCTCGTAGAAAAATACTTTTCACTGTACACCGGTACACGTGACAATAAACAAATCCAATCCAATCCAATCCAGCACCATCGCCCCATGTTATCCAGTGAGTAACACACTGTCCACATGTTATTCAGTGTGTAACACCATCTCCCCATTTATCCAGTGAGTAACATACTCTCCCCATGTTATCCAGTGTGTAACACCATCTCCCCATGTTATCCAGTGTGTAACACACTCTCCCCATGTTATCCAGTGAGTAACACACTCTCCCCATGTTATCCAGTGTGTAACACACTCTCCCCATGTTATCAAGTGCGTAACACACTCTCCCCATGTTATCCAGTGAGTAACACACTCTCCACATGTTATCCAGTGTGTAACACACACTCCCCGTGTTAGCCAGTGTGTAACACACTCTCCCCATGTTATCCAGTGTGTAACACACTCTTCCCATGTTATCCAGTGTGTAACACACACTCCCCGTGTATTCCAGTGTGTAACACACTCTCCCCATGTTATCCAGTGTGTAACACACTCTCTCCATGTTTCCCAATGTGTAACACACTCTCCCATGATATCCAGTGCACAGCACACTTCCCTGTCACATCCAGTGAGCAACACACTCGCCCTGTTTTATCCCGTTGTAACTCCCTCTCACCATGTTGCTCAGTGTGTCATACAGACACTCTCCCCATGTTATCCAGTGTGTAACACACTCTCCCCATGTTATCCAGTGTGTAACACCATCTCCCCATGTTATCCAATGTGTAACACACACTCCCCGTGTTATCCAGTGTGTAACACACTCTCCCCATGTTATCCAGTGTGTAACATACACTCCCCATGTTACCCAGTGTGTAACACAATCTCCTCATGTTACCCAGTGTGTAACACACTCTCCCCATGTTATCCAGTGTGTAACACACTCTCTCCATGTTTCCCAATGTGTAACACACTCTCCCATGATATCCAGTGCACAGCACACTTCCCTGTCACATCCAGTGAGCAACACACTCGCCCTGTTTTATCCCGTTGTAACTCCCTCTCACCATGTTGTTCAGTGTGTCATACAGACACTCTCCCCATGTTATCCAGTGTGTAACACACTCTCCCCATGTTATCCAGTAAGTAACACACTCTCCCCATGTTATCCAGTGAGTAACACACTCTCCCCATGTTATCCAGTAAGTAACACACTCTCCCCATGTTACCCAGTGTGTAACACACTCTCCCCATGTTATCCAGTGAGTAACACACTCTCCCCATGTTATCCAGTGTGTAACACACTCTCCCCATGTTATCAAGTGCGTAACACACTCTCCCCATGTTATCCAGTGAGTAACACACTCTCCACATGTTATCCAGTGTGTAACACACACTCCCCGTGTTAGCCAGTGTGTAACACACTCTCCCCATGTTATCCAGTGTGTAACACACTCTTCCCATGTTATCCAGTGTGTAACACACACTCCCCGTGTATTCCAGTGTGTAACACACTCTCCCCATGTTATCCAGTGTGTAACACACTCTCTCCATGTTTCCCAATGTGTAACACACTCTCCCATGATATCCAGTGCACAGCACACTTCCCTGTCACATCCAGTGAGCAACACACTCGCCCTGTTTTATCCCGTTGTAACTCCCTCTCACCATGTTGCTCAGTGTGTCATACAGACACTCTCCCCATGTTATCCAGTGTGTAACACACTCTCCCCATGTTATCCAGTGTGTAACACCATCTCCCCATGTTATCCAATGTGTAACACACACTCCCCGTGTTATCCAGTGTGTAACACACTCTCCCCATGTTATCCAGTGTGTAACATACACTCCCCATGTTACCCAGTGTGTAACACAATCTCCTCATGTTACCCAGTGTGTAACACACTCTCCCCATGTTATCCAGTGTGTAACACACTCTCTCCATGTTTCCCAATGTGTAACACACTCTCCCATGATATCCAGTGCACAGCACACTTCCCTGTCACATCCAGTGAGCAACACACTCGCCCTGTTTTATCCCGTTGTAACTCCCTCTCACCATGTTGTTCAGTGTGTCATACAGACACTCTCCCCATGTTATCCAGTGTGTAACACACTCTCCCCATGTTATCCAGTGTGTAACACCATCTCCCCATGTTATCCAGTGTGTAACACACTCTCCCCATGTCATCCAGTGAGCAACACACTCTCCCCATGTTATCCAGTAAGTAACACACTCTCCCCATGTTATCCAGTGAGTAACACACTCTCCCCATGTTATCCAGTAAGTAACACACTCTCCCCATGTTACCCAGTGTGTAACACACTCTCCCCATGTTATCCAGTGAGCAACACACTTTCCCCATGTTATCCCGTGAGTAACACACTCTCCCCATTTATCCCGTGTGTAACACACTCTCCCCATGTTATCCAGTGCGTAACACACTCTCCCCATGTTATCCAGTGAGTAACACACTCTCCCCATGTTATCCAGTGTGTAACATCATCTCCCCATTTATCCAGGGAGTAACACACTCTCCCCATGTTATCCAGTGTGTAACACCATCTCCCCATTTATTCAATGAGTAACACACTCTCCCCATGTTATCCCGTGAGTAACACACTCACCCCATTTATCCAGAATGTAACACACTCTCCCCATGTTATCCAGTGTGTAACACACTCTCCCCATGTTATCCAGTGTGTAACACACACTCCCCGTGTTATCCAATGTGTAACACACTCTCCCCATGTTATCCAGTGTGTAACACACTCTCCCCATGTTATCCAGTGTGTAACACGCACTCCCCGTGTTATCCAGTGTGTAACACACTCTCCCCATGTTATCCAGTGTGTAACACACTCTCTCCATGTTTCCCAATGTGTAACACACTCTCCCATGATATCCAGTGCACAGCACACTTCCCTGTCACATCCAGTGAGCAAAACACTCGCCCTGTTCTATCCCGTTGTAACTCCCTCTCACCATGTTATTCAGTGTGTCATACAGACACTCTCCCCATGTTACCCAGTGTGTAACACACACGCCCCATGTTATCCAGTGTGTAACACCATCTCCCCATGTTATCCAGTGTGTAACACACTCTCCCCATGATATCCAGTGAGCAACACACTCTCCCCATGTTATCCAGTAAGTAACACACTCTCCCCATGTTATCCAGTGAGTAACACACTCTCCCCATGTTATCCAGTAAGTAACACACTCTCCCCATGTTACCCAGTGTGTAACACACTCTCCCCATGTTATCCAGTGTGTAACGCACTCTCCCCGTGTTATCCAGTAAGTAACACACTCTCCCCATTTTATCCAGTGAGTAACACACTCTCCCCATTTATCCAGTATGTAACACACTCTCCCCATGTTATCCAGTGAGTAACACACTCTCCACATGTTATCCAGTGTGAAACACACTCTCCCCATGTTATCCAGTGTGTAACACCATCTCCCCATTTATCCAGGGAGTAACACACTCTCCCCATGTTATCCAGTGTGTAACACCATCTCCCCATTTATCCAATGAGTAACACACTCTCCCCATGTTATCCCGTGAGTAACACAATCACCCCATTTATCCAGTGTGTAACACACACTCCCCGTGTATTCCAGTGTGTAACACACTCTCCCCATGTTATCCAGTGTGTAACACACTCTCCCCATGTTATCCAGTGTGTAACACACTCTCTCCATGTTTCCCAATGTGTAACACACTCTCCCATGATATCCAGTGCACAGCACACTTCCCTGTCACATCCAGTGAGCAACACACTCGCCCTGTTTTATCCCGTTGTAACTCCCTCTCACCATGTTGCTCAGTGTGTCATACAGACACTCTCCCCATGTTATCCAGTGTGTAACACACTCTCCCCATGTTATCCAGTGTGTAACACCATCTCCCCATGTTATCCAGTGTGTAACACACTCTCCCCATGTTATCCAGTGAGCAACACACTCTCCCCATGTTATCCAGTAAGTAACACACTCTCCCCATGTTATCCAGTGAGTAACACACTCTCCCCATGTTATCCAGTAAGTAACACACTCTCCCCATGTTATCCAGTGAGCAACACACTTTCCCCATGTTATCCCGTGAGTAACACACTCTCCCCATTTATCCCGTGTGTAACACACTCTCCCCATGTTATCCAGTGCGTAACACACTCTCCCCATGTTATCCAGTGAGTAACACACTCTCCCCATGTTATCCAGTGTGTAACATCATCTCCCCATTTACCCAGGGAGTAACACACTCTCCCCATGTTATCCAGTGTGTAACACCATCTCCCCATTTATTCAATGAGTAACACACTCTCCCCATGTTATCCCGTAAGTAACACACTCACCCCATTTATCCAGAATGTAACACACTCTCCCCATGTTATCCAGTGAGTAACACACGCTCCCCATGTTATGCAGTGTGTAACACACTCTCCCCATGTTATCCGTGTGTAACACACACTCCCCGTGTTATCCAATGTGTAACACACTCTCCCCATGTTATCCAGTGTGTAACACACTCTCCCCATGTTATCCAGTGTGTAACACACACTCCCCGGGTTATCCAGTGTGTAACACACTCTCCCCATGATATCCAGTGTGTAACACACTCTCTCCATGTTTCCCAATGTGTAACACACTCTCCCATGATATCCAGTGCACAGCACACTTCCCTGTCACATCCAGTGAGCAACACACTCGCACTGTTTTATCCCGTTGTAACTCCGCTCACCATGTTATTCAGTGTGTCATACAGACAATCTCCCCATGTTATCCAGTGTGTAACACACTCTCCCCATGTTATCCAGTGTGTAACACCATCTCCCCATTTTATCCAGTGTGTAATACACACTCCCCGTGTTATCCAGTGTGTAACACACTCTCCCCATGTTATCTAGTGTGTAACATACACTCCCCATGTTACCCAGTGTGTAACACAATCTCCTCATGTTACCCAGTGTGTAACACACTCTCCCCATGTTATCCAGTGTGTAACACACTCTCCCCATGTTATCCAGTGAGCAAAACACTCTCCCCATGTTATCCAGTAAGTAACACACTCTCCCCATGTTATCCAGTGAGTAACACACTCTCCCCATGTTATCCAGTAAGTAACACATTCTCCCCATGTTACCCAGTGTGTAACACACTCTCCCCATGTTATCCAGTGTGTAACGCACTCTCCCCGTGTTATCCAGTAAGTAACACACTCTCCCCATTTTATCCAGTGAGTAACACACTCTCCCCATTTATCAAGTATGTAACACACTCTCCCCATGTTATCCAGTGAGTAACACACTCTCCACATGTTATCCAGTTTGTAACACACTTTCCCCGTGTTATCCAGTATGTAACACACTCTCCCCATGTTATCCAGTGAGCAACACACTTTCCCCATGTTATCCCGTGAGTAACACACTCTCCCCATTTATCCCGTGTGTAACACACTCTCCCCATGTTATCCAGTGAGTAACACCATCTCCCCATTTATCCAGTGAGTAACACACTCTCCCCATGTTATCCAGTGTGTAACACACACTCCCCATGTTATCCATTGAGTAACACATTCTCCTCATGTTATCCAGTGTGTAACACTCTCCCCGTGTTATCTAGTGTGTAACACACTCCCCCCATGTTATCTAGAGCGTAACACACTCTCCCCATGTTATCAAGAGAGTAACACACTCTCCCCATGTTATCCAGTGAGTAACACAATCTCCCCATGTTATCCACTGTGTAATACACTCTTCCCATGTTATCTAGAGAGTAACACACTCACCCCATATTTTCCAGTGAGTAACATACTCTCCCCATTTATCCTGTGTGTAACACACTCTCCCCATGTTATCCAGTGAGTAACACACTCTCCACATGTTATCCCGTGTGTAACACCATCTCCCCATTTATCCAGTGAGTAACACACTCTCCCCATGTTATCCAGTGTGTAACACCATCTACTTTTATCCAGTGAGTAACACACTCTCCCCATGTTATCCAGTGAGTAACACACTCTCCCCATGTTATCCCGTGAGTAACACACTCTCCCCATTTCTCCCGTGTGTAACACACTCTCCCCATGTTATCCAGTGCGTAACACACTCTCCCCATGTTATCCAGTGAGTAACACACTCTCCCCATTTATCCCGTGTGTAACACCATCTCCCCATTTATTCAATGAGTAACACACTCTCCCCATGTTATCCCGTGTGCAACACACTCTCCCCATGTTATCCAGTGAGTAACATACTCTCCCCATGTTATCCAGTGTGTAACACACTCTCCCCATGTTATCCAGTGTGTAACACACACTCCCCGTGTTATCCAATGTGTAACACACTCTCCCCATGTTATCCAGTGTGTAACACTCTCTCCCCATGTTATCCAGTGTGTAACACACACTCCCCGTGTTATCCAGTGTGTAACACACTCTCCCCATGTTATCCAGTGTGTAAGACACTCTCTCCATGTTTCCCAATGTGTAACACACTCTCCCATGATGTCCAGTGCGCAGCACACTTCCCTGTCACATCCAGTGAGCAACACACTCGAACTGTTTTATCCCGTTGTAACTCCGCTCACCATGTTATTCAGTGTGTCATACAGACACTCACCCCATGTTATCCAGTGTGTAACACACTCTCCCCATGTTATCCAGTGTGTAACACCATCTCCCCATTTTATCCAGTGTGTAATACACACTCCCCGTGTTATCCAGTGTGTAACACACTCTCCCCATGTTATCCAGTGTGTAACATACACTCCCCATGTTACCCAGTGTGTAACACAATCTCCTCATGTTACCTAGTGTGTAACACACTCTCCCCATGTTATCCAGTGAGTAACACACTCTCCCCATGTTATCCAGTGAGCAACACACTCTCCCCATGTTATCCAGTAAGTAACACACTCTCCCCATGTTATCCAGTGAGTAACACACTCTCCCCATGTTATCCAGTAAGTAACACACTCTCCCCATGTTACCCAGTGTGTAACACACTCTCCCCATGTTATCCAGTGTGTAACGCACTCTCCCCTTGTTATCCAGTAAGTAACACACTCTCCCCATTTTATCCAGTGAGTAACACACACTTCCCATTTATCCAGTATGTAACACCCTCTCCCCATGTTATCCAGTGAGTAACACACTCTCCACATGTTATCGAGTGTGTAACACACTCTCCCCGTGTTATCCAGTATGTAACACACTCTCTCCATGTTTCCCAATGTGTAACACACTCTCCCATGATGTCCAGTGCACAGCACACTTCCCTGTCACATCCAGAGAGCAACATACTCGCACTGTTTTATCCCGTTGTAACTCCGCTCACCATGTTATTCAGTGTGTCATACAGACACTCACCCCATGTTATCCAGTGTGTAACACACTCTCCCCATGTTATCCAGTGTGTAACACCATCTCCCCATTTTATCCAGTGTGTAATACACACTCCCCGTGTTATCCAGTGTGTAACACACTCTCCCCATGTTATCCAGTGTGTAACATACACTCCCCATGTTACCCAGTGTGTAACACAATCTCCTCATGTTACCTAGTGTGTAACACACTCTCCCCATGTTATCCAGTGTGTAACACACTCTCCCCATGTTATCCAGTGAGAAACACACTCTCCCCATGTTATCCAGTAAGTAACACACTCTCCCCATGTTATCCAGTGAGTAACACACTCTCCCCATGTTATCCAGTAAGTAACACACTCTCCCCATGTTACCCAGTGTGTAACACACTCTCCGAATGTTATCCAGTGTGTAACGCACTCTCCCCTTGTTATCCAGTAAGTAACACACTCTCCCCATTTTATCCAGTGAGTAACACACACTTCCCATTTATCCAGTATGTAACACACTCTCCCCATGTTATCCAGTGAGTAACACACTCTCCACATGTTATCGAGTGTGTAACACACTCTCCCCGTGTTATCCAGTATGTAACACACTCTCTCCATGTTTCCCAATGTGTAACACACTCTCCCATGATGTCCAGTGCACAGCACACTTCCCTGTCACATCCAGTGAGCAACATACTCGCACTGTTTTATCCCGTTGTAACTCCGCTCACCATGTTATTCAGTGTGTCATACAGACACTCACCCCATGTTATCCAGTGTGTAACACACTCTCCCCATGTTATCCAGTGTGTAACACCATCTCCCCATTTTATCCAGTGTGTAATACACACTCCCCGTGTTATCCAGTGTGCAACACACTCTCCCCATGTTATCCAGTGTGTAACATACACTCCCCATGTTACCCAGTGTGGAACACAATCTCCTCATGTTACCCAGTGTGTAACACACTCTCCCCATGTTATCCAGTGTGTAACACACTCCCCCCATGTTATCCAGTGAGCAACACACTCTCCACATGTTATCCAGTAAGTAACACACTCTCCCCATGTTATCCAGTGAGTAACACACTCTCCCCATGTTATCCAGTAAGTAACACACTCTCCCCATGTTACCCAGTGTGTAACACACTCTCCCCATGTTATCCAGTGTGTAACGCTCTCTCCCCGTGTTATCCAGTAAGTAACACACTCTCCCCATTTTATCCAGTGAGTAACACACACTCCCCATTTATCCAGTATGTAACACACTCTCCCCATGTTATCCAGTGAGTAACACACTCTCCACATGTTATCTAGTGTGTAACACACTCTCCCCATGTTATCCAGTATGTAACACACTCTCCCCATGTTATCCCGTGAGTAACACACTCTCCCCATTTATCCCGTGTGTAACACACTCTCCCCATGTTATCCAGTGCGTAACACACTCTCCCCATGTTATCGACTGAGTAACACCATCTCCCCACTTATCCAGTGAGTAACACACTCTCCCCATGTAATCCAGTGTGTAACACACTCTCCCCATGTTATCCATTGAGTAACACATTCTCCCCATGTTATCCAGTGTGTAACACTCTCCCCGTGTTATCTAGTGTGTAACACACTCTCCCCATATTATCCAGTGAGTAACATACTCTCCCCATTTATCCTGTGTGTAACACACTCTCCCCATGTTATCCAGTGAGTAACACACTCTCCACATGTTATCCCGTGTGTAACACCATCTCCCCATTTATCCAGTGAGTAACACACTCACCCCATGTTATCCAGTCTGTAACACCATCTACATTTATCCAGTGAGTAGCACACTCTCCCCATGTTATCCAGTGAGTAACACACTCTCCCCATGTTATCCAGTGAGTAACACACTCTCCCCATGTTATCCCATGAGTAACACACTCTCCACATGTTATCCAGTGTGTAACACCATCTCCCCATTTATCCAGTGTGTAACACCATCTCCCCATTTATCCAGTGAGTAACATACTCTCCCCATGTTATCCCGTGAGTAACACTCTCTCCGCATTTATCCTGTGTGTAACACACTCTCCCCATGTTATCCAGTGAGTAACACACTCTCCCCATGTTATCTAGTGTGTAACACACTCTCCCCATGTTATCTAGAGAGTAACACACTCTCCCCATATTATCCAGTGTGTAACACCATCTCCCCATATTATCCAGTGAGTAACATACTCTCCCCATGTTATCCAGTGTGTAACACACTCTCCCCATGCTATCCAGTGTGTAACACACTCTCCCCATGTTATCTAGAGAGTAACACACTCTCCCCATATTATCCAGTGAGTAACACTCTCTCCCCATGTTATCTAGTGTGTACCACACTCTCCCCATGTTATCCTGTGTGTAACACACTCTCCCCATGTTATCCAGTGTGTAACACACTCTCCCCATGTTATCCATTGAGTAACACATTCTCCCATGTTATCCAGTGTGTACCACTCTCCCCGTGTTATCTAGTGTGTAACACACTCTCCCCATGTTTTCCAGAGAGTAACACACTCTCCCCATGTTATCCAGTGTGTAACACCATCTCCCCATGTTATCTAGTGAGTAACAGACTCTCCCCATGTTATCTAGAGAGTAACACACTCTCCCCATGATATCCAGTGAGTAACAAAATCTCCCCATGTTATCCACTGAGTAACACGCTCTCCCCATGTTATCCAGTGTGTAACACACTCTCCCTATGTTATCTTTTGAGTAACACACTCTCCCCATATTATCCAGTGAGTAACATACTCTCCCCATATTATGCAGTGAGTAACATACTTTCCACATGTTATCCAGTGAGTAACACACTCTCCACATGTTATCTAGTGAGTAAGACACTCTCCCCATGTTATCTAGAGAGTAACACACTCTTCCCCCTGTTATCCAGTGTGTAACACCATCTCCCCATGTTATCTTTTGAGTAACACACTCTCCCCATGTTATCCAGTGTGTAACACACTCTCCCCATGTTTTTGAGAGAGTAACACACTCTCCCCATGTTATCCAGTGTGTAACACACTCTCCCCATGTTATCTAGAGAGTAACACACTCTCCCCATATTATCCAGTGAGTAACACACTCTCCCCATATTATGAAGTGAGTAACACACTCTCCACATGTTATCCAGTGAGTAACACACATTTCACATGTTATCCAGTGTGTAACACACTCTCCCCATTTTATCTAGAGAGTAACACACTCTTCCCCCTGTTATCCAGTGTGTAACAGCATCTCCCCATATTATCCAGTGAGTAATACACTCTCCACACGTTATCCAGTGAGTAACACACTCTTCACATGATATCCAGTGTGTAACACACTCTCCCCATTTTATCTAGAGAGTTACACACACTTCCCACTGTTATCCAGTGTGTAACAGCACCTCCCCATATTATCCAGTGAGTAATACACTCTCCCCATGTAATCTAATGTGTAACACACTCTCCCCATGTTATCTAGAGAGTAACACACTCTCCCCATATTATCCAGTGAGTAACACACTCTCCCCGTGTTTTCTAGTGTGTAACACCCTCTCCCCACGTTATCCAGTGTGTAACACACTCTCCCCATGTTATCTAGTGTGTAACACACTCTCCCCATGTTATCTACAGAGGAACACACTCTCCCCATATTATCCAGTGAGTAACACACTCTCCCCATGTTATCTAGTGTGTAACACTCTCTCCCCATGTTATCCAGTGTGTAACACACTCTCCCCATGTTATCCACTGTGTAACACACTCTCCCCATGTCATCCAGTGTGTAACACACTCTCTCCATGTTATCTAGAGATTAACCCACTCTCCCCATGTTATCCAGTGAGTAACACACTTTCCACATGTTATCCAGTGAGTAACACACTCTCCCCATGTTATCCAGTGAGTAACACACTCTCCCTTTGTTTTCCATTGTGTAACACCATCTCCCCATGTTATCCAGTGAGTAACACACTCTCCCCATGTTATCCAGTGCGTAACACACATTCCCCATGTTATCCAGTGTGTAACACCATCTCCCCATGTTATCTAGAGAGTAACACACTCTCCCCATGTTAGCTAGTGGGTAACACACTCTCCACATGTTATCCAGTGAGTAACACACTCTCCCTGTGTTATCCAGTGAGTAACACACTCTCCACAAGTTATCCAGTGAGTAACACACTCTCCCCATGTTATCTAGAGAGTAACACTCTCTCCATTGTTATCCAGTGAGTAACACACTCTCCACATGTTATCCAGTGAGTAACACACTCTCCCCATGTTGTCCAGTGTGTAACTCACATTCCCCATGTTATCCAGTGTGTAACACCAGCTCCCCATGTTATGTAGAGAGTAACACACTTTCCCCATGTTAGCAAGGGGGTAACACACTCTCCACATGTTATCCAGTGAGTAACACACTCTCCCCATGTTATCCAGTGTGTAACACACTCTCCCCATGTTATCAAGAGAGTAACACACTCTCCCCATATTATCCAGTGAGTAACACACTCTCCCCATGATATCTAGTGTGTTACGCACTCTCCCCATGTTATCCTGTGCGTAACACACTCTCCCCATGTTATCCAGTGTGTAACACACTCTCCCCATGTTATCCCTTGAGTAACACATTCTCCCCATGTTATCCAGTGTGTAACACTCTCCCCGTGTTATCTAGTGTGTAACACACTCTCCCCATGTTATCTAGAGGGTAACACGCTCTCCCCATGTTATCCAGTGTGTAACACCATCTCCCCATGTTATCTAGTGAGTAACACACTCTCCCCATGTTATCTAGAGAGGAACACACTCTCCCCATGTTATCCAGTGAGTAACACAATCTCCCCATGTTATGTACTGAGTAACACACTCTCCCCATGTTATCCAGTGTGTAACACACTCTCCCCATTTATCCTGTGTGTAACACACTCTCCCCATGTTATCCAGTGAGTAACACACTCTCCACATTTTATCCAGTGTGTAACACCATCTCCCCATTTATCCAGTGAGTAACACACTCTCCCCATGTTATCCAGTGTGTAACACCATCTACATTTATCCAGTGAGTAACACTCTCTCCCCATGTTATCCAGTGAGTAACACACTCTCCCCATGTTATCCAGTGAGTAACACACTCTCCCCATATTATCCCATGAGTAACACACTCTCCCCATTTATCCAGTATGTAACACACTCTCCCCATGTTATCCAGTGTGTAACACACTCTCCCCATGTTTTCCAGTGAGTAACACACTCTCCACATGTTATGCAGTGTGTAACACCATCTCCCCATTTATCCAGTGAGTAACACCCTCTCCCCATGTTATCCCGTGAGTAACACATTCGCCACATGTTATCCAGTGAGTAAAACACTCTCCCTGTGTTATCCAGTGAGTAATTCACTCTCCCCATGTTATCTAGAGAGTAACACACTCTCCCCATATTATCCAGTGTGTATCAACATCTCCCCATATTATCCAGTGAGTAACACACTCTCCCCATGTTATCCAGTGTGTAACACACTCTCCCCATGCTATCCAGTGTGTAACACACTATCCCCATGTTATCAAGAGAGTAACACACTCTCCCCATATTATCCAGTGAGTAACACACTCTCCCCATGATATCTAGTGTGTAACACATTTCCGCATGTTATCCTGTGTGTAACACACTCTCCCCATGTTATCCAGTGTGTAACACACTCTCCCAATGTTATCCATTGAGTAACACATTCTCCCCATGTTATCCAGTGTGTAACACTCTCCCCGTGTTGTCTAGTGTGTAACACACTCTCCCCATGTTATCTAGAGAGTAACACACTCTCCCCATGTTATCCAGTGTGTAGCACCATCTCCCCATGTTATCTAGTGAGTAACACACTCTCCCCACGTTATCTGGAGAGTAACACACTCTCCCCGTGTTATCCAGTGAGTAACACAATCTCCGCATGCTCTCCACTGAGTAACACACTCTCCCCATGTTATCCAGTGTGTAACACACTCTCCCCATGTTATCTAGAGAGTAACACACTCTCCACATTTTATCCAGTGTGTAACACCATCTCCCCATTTATCCAGTGAGTAACACACTCTCCCCATGTTGTCCAGTGTGTAACACCATCTACATCTATCCAGTGAGTAACACACTCTCCCCATGTTATCCAGTGAGTAACACACTCTCCCCATGTTATCCAGAGAGTAACACACTCTCCCCATTTTATCCCATGAGTAACACACTCTCCCCATTTATCCAGTATGTAACACACTCTCCCCATGTTATCCAGTGAGTAACACACTCTCCCCATGTTATCCCGTGAGTAACACACTCTCCCTATTTATCCTGTGTGTACCACACTCTCCCCATGTTATCCCGTGTGTAACACACTCTCCCCATGTTTCCGAGAGAGTAACACACTCTCCCCATGTTATCCAGTGTGTAACACACACTCCCCATGTTATCTAGAGAGTAACACACTCTCGCCATATTATCCAGTGAGTAACACACTCTCCCCATATTATGCAGTGAGTAATACACTCTCCACATGTTATCCAGTGAGTAACACACACTTCACATGTTATCCAGTGTGTAACACACTCTCCCCTTTTTATCTAGAGAGTAACACACTCTTCCCCGTGTTATCCAGTGTGTAACAGCATCTCCACATTTCATCCAGTGAGTAGCACACTCTCCCCATGTTATCTAGTGTGTAACACACTCTCCCCATGTTATCTAGAGAGTAACACACTCTCCCCATATTATCCAGTGAGTAACACACTCTCCCCGTGTTTTCTAGTGTGTAACACCCTCTCCCCACGTTATCCAGTGTGAATCACACTCTCCCCACGTTATCCAGTGTGTAACACACTCTCCCCATGTTATCTAGAGAGTAACACACGCTCCCCATATTATCCAGTGAGTAACATACTCTCCCCATGTTATCTAGTGTGTAACACACTCTCCCCATGTTTTCCAGTGTGTAATACACTCTCCCCATGTTATCCACTGTGTAACACACTCTCCCCATGTTATCCAGTGTGTAACATACTCTAGCCATGTTATCTAGGGATTAACACACTCTCCCCATGTTATCCAGTGAGTAACACACTTTGCACATGTTATCCAGTGAGTAACACAGTCTCCCCATGTTATCCAGTGAGTAACACACTCTCCCTGTGTCATCCATTGTGTAACACCATCTCCCCATGTTATCCAGTGAGTAACACACTCTCCCCATGTTATCAAGTGTGTAACACAGATTCCCCATGTTATCTAGAGAGTAACACACTCTCCCCATGTTAGCTAGTGGGTAACACACTCTCCACATGTTATCCAGTGAGTAACACACTCTCCCTGTGTTATCCAGTGAGTAACACACTCTCCACATGTTATCCAGTGAGTAACACACTCTCCCCATGTTATCTAGAGAGTAACACTCTCTCCCATTGTTATCCAGTGAGTAACACACTCTCCACATATTATCCAGTGAGTAACACACTCTCCCCATGTTGTCCAGTGTGTAACTCACATTCCCCATGTTATCCAGTGTGTAACACCAGCTCCCCATGTTATGTAGAGAGGAACACACTCTCCCCATGTTAGCAAGTGAGTAACACACTCTCCACATGTTATCCAGTGAGTAACACACTCTCCCCATGTTATCCCGTGAGTAACACACTCTCCCCATTTATCCTGTGTGTAACACACTCTCTCCATGTTATCCAGTGAGAAACACACTCTCCACATGTTATCCAGTGTGTAACACCATCTCCCCATGTTATCCAGTGTGTAACACCATCTCCCCATTTATCCAGTGAGTAACACACTCTCCCCATGTTATCCAGTGAGTAACACACGCTCTCCATGTTATCCAGTAAGTAACACACTCTCACCATGTTATCCCGTGAGTAACACACTCTCCCCATTTATCCAGTATGTAACACAGTCTCCCCATTTATCCAGTGAGTAACACACTCTCCCCATGTTATCCCGTGAGTAACACACTCTCCCCATTTATCCTGTTTGTAACACACTCTCCCCATTTTATCCAGTGAGTAACACACTCTCTACATGTTAGCCAGTGTGTAACACCATCCCCCCATTTATCCAGTGAGTAACACACTCTCCCGATTTTATCCAGTGAGTAACACACTCGCCACATGTTATCCAGTGAGTAACACACTCTCCCTGTGTTATTCAGTGTGTAATACACTCTCCCCATGTTATCTAGAGAGTAACACACTCTCCCCATGTTATCTAGTGTGTAACACACTCTCCCCATGTTATCTAGAGAGTAACACACTCTCCCCATATTATCCAGTGTGTATCACCATCTCCCCGTATTATCCAGTGAGTAACACACTCTCCCCATGTTATCCAGTGTGTAACACACTCTCCCCATGCTATCCAGTGTGTAACACACTCTCCCCATGTTATCAAGAGAGTAACACACTCTCCCCATATTATCCAGTGAGTAACACACTCTCCCCATGATATCTAGTGTGTAACAAACTCTCCCCATGTTATCCTGTGTGTAACACACTCTCCCCATGTTATCCAGTGTGTAACACACTCTCCCCATGCTATCCATTGAGTAACACATTCTCCCCATGTTATCCAGTGTGTAACACACTCTCCCCATGTTATCCAGTGTGTAACACACTCTCCCCATGTTATCCATTGAGTAACACATTCTCCCCATGTTATCCAGTGTGTAACACTCTCCCCGTGTTATCTAGTGTGTAACACACTCTCCCCATGTTATCTAGAGGGTAAAGCACTCTCCCCATGTTATCCAGTGTGTAACACCATCTCCCCATGTTATCTAGTGAGCAACACACTCTCCACATGTTATCTAGCGAGTAACACACTCTCCCTATGTTATCCAGTGAGTAACACAATCTCCCCATGTAATCCACTGAGTAACACACTCTCCCCATGTTATCCAGTGTGTAACACTCTCTCCCCATGTTATCTAGTGCGTAACACACTCTCCCCATATTATCCAGTGAGTAACATACTCTCCCCATTTATCCTGTGTGTAACACACTCTCCCCATGTGTTCCAGTGAGTAACACACGCTCCACATTTTATCCAGTGTGTAACACCATCTCCCCATTTATCCAGTGAGTAACACCCTCTCCCCATGTTATCCAGTGTGTAACACCATCTACATTTATCCAGTGAGTAACACACTCTCCCCATGTTATCCAGTGAGTAACACACTCTCCCCATGCTATCCAGTGTGTAACACACTATCCCCATGTTATCAAGAGAGTAACACACTCTCCCCATATTATCCAGTGAGTAACACACTCTCCCCATGATATCTAGTGTGTAACACATTTCCGCATGTTATCCTGTGTGTAACACACTCTCCCCATGTTATCCAGTGTGTAACACACTCTCCCAATGTTATCCATTGAGTAACACATTCTCCCCATGTTATCCAGTGTGTAACACTCTCCCCGTGTTATCTAGTGTGTAACACACTCTCCCCATGTTATCTAGAGAGTAACACACTCTCCCCATGTTATCCAGTGTGTAGCACCATCTCCCCATGTTATCTAGTGAGTAACACACTCTCCCCACGTTATCTGGAGAGTAACACACTCTCCCCGTGTTATCCAGTGAGTAACACAATCTCCGCATGCTCTCCACTGAGTAACACACTCTCCCCATGTTATCCAGTGTGTAACACACTCTCCCCATGTTATCTAGAGAGTAACACACTCTCCACATTTTATCCAGTGTGTAACACCATCTCCCCATTTATCCAGTGAGTAACACACTCTCCCCATGTTGTCCAGTGTGTAACACCATCTACATCTATCCAGTGAGTAACACACTCTCCCCATGTTATCCAGTGAGTAACACACTCTCCCCATGTTATCCAGAGAGTAACACACTCTCCCCATTTTATCCCATGAGTAACACACTCTCCCCATTTATCCAGTATGTAACACACTCTCCCCATGTTATCCAGTGAGTAACACACTCTCCCCATGTTATCCCGTGAGTAACACACTCTCCCTATTTATCCTGTGTGTACCACACTCTCCCCATGTTATCCCGTGTGTAACACACTCTCCCCATGTTTCCGAGAGAGTAACTCACTCTCCCCATGTTATCCAGTGTGTAACACACACTCCCCATGTTATCTAGAGAGTAACACACTCTCGCCATATTATCCAGTGAGTAACACACTCTCCCCATATTATGCAGTGAGTAATACACTCTCCACATGTTATCCAGTGAGTAACACACACTTCACATGTTATCCAGTGTGTAACACACTCTCCCCTTTTTATCTAGAGAGTAACACACTCTTCCCCGTGTTATCCAGTGTGTAACAGCATCTCCACATTTCATCCAGTGAGTAGCACACTCTCCCCATGTTATCTAGTGTGTAACACACTCTCCCCATGTTATCTAGAGAGTAACACACTCTCCCCATATTATCCAGTGAGTAACACACTCTCCCCGTGTTTTCTAGTGTGTAACACCCTCTCCCCACGTTATCCAGTGTGAATCACACTCTCCCCACGTTATCCAGTGTGTAACACACTCTCCCCATGTTATCTAGAGAGTAACACACGCTCCCCATATTATCCAGTGAGTAACATACTCTCCCCATGTTATCTAGTGTGTAACACACTCTCCCCATGTTTTCCAGTGTGTAATACACTCTCCCCATGTTATCCACTGTGTAACACACTCTCCCCATGTTATCCAGTGTGTAACATACTCTAGCCATGTTATCTAGGGATTAACACACTCTCCCCATGTTATCCAGTGAGTAACACACTTTGCACATGTTATCCAGTGAGTAACACAGTCTCCCCATGTTATCCAGTGAGTAACACACTCTCCCTGTGTCATCCATTGTGTAACACCATCTCCCCATGTTATCCAGTGAGTAACACACTCTCCCCATGTTATCAAGTGTGTAACACAGATTCCCCATGTTATCTAGAGAGTAACACACTCTCCCCATGTTAGCTAGTGGGTAACACACTCTCCACATGTTATCCAGTGAGTAACACACTCTCCCTGTGTTATCCAGTGAGTAACACACTCTCCACATGTTATCCAGTGAGTAACACACTCTCCCCATGTTATCTAGAGAGTAACACTCTCTCCTATTTTTATCCAGTGAGTAACACACTCTCCACATATTATCCAGTGAGTAACACACTCTCCCCATGTTGTCCAGTGTGTAACTCACATTCCCCATGTTATCCAGTGTGTAACACCAGCTCCCCATGTTATGTAGAGAGGAACACACTCTCCCCATGTTAGCAAGTGAGTAACACACTCTCCACATGTTATCCAGTGAGTAACACACTCTCCCCATGTTATCCCGTGAGTAACACACTCTCCCCATTTATCCTGTGTGTAACACACTCTCTCCATGTTATCCAGTGAGAAACACACTCTCCACATGTTATCCAGTGTGTAACACCATCTCCCCATGTTATCCAGTGTGTAACACCATCTCCCCATTTATCCAGTGAGTAACACACTCTCCCCATGTTATCCAGTGAGTAACACACGCTCTCCATGTTATCCAGTAAGTAACACACTCTCACCATGTTATCCCGTGAGTAACACACTCTCCCCATTTATCCAGTATGTAACACAGTCTCCCCATTTATCCAGTGAGTAACACAATCTCCCCATGTTATCCCGTGAGTAACACACTCTCCCCATTTATCCTGTTTGTAACACACTCTCCCCATTTTATCCAGTGAGTAACACACTCTCTACATGTTAGCCAGTGTGTAACACCATCCCCCCATTTATCCAGTGAGTAACACACTCTCCCGATTTTATCCAGTGAGTAACACACTCGCCACATGTTATCCAGTGAGTAACACACTCTCCCTGTGTTATTCAGTGTGTAATACACTCTCCCCATGTTATCTAGAGAGTAACACACTCTCCCCATGTTATCTAGTGTGTAACACACTCTCCCCATGTTATCTAGAGAGTAACACACTCTCCCCATATTATCCAGTGTGTATCACCATCTCCCCGTATTATCCAGTGAGTAACACACTCTCCCCATGTTATCCAGTGTGTAACACACTCTCCCCATGCTATCCAGTGTGTAACACACTCTCCCCATGTTATCAAGAGAGTAACACACTCTCCCCATATTATCCAGTGAGTAACACACTCTCCCCATGATATCTAGTGTGTAACAAACTCTCCCCATGTTATCCTGTGTGTAACACACTCTCCCCATGTTATCCAGTGTGTAACACACTCTCCCCATGCTATCCATTGAGTAACACATTCTCCCCATGTTATCCAGTGTGTAACACACTCTCCCCATGTTATCCAGTGTGTAACACACTCTCCCCATGTTATCCATTGAGTAACACATTCTCCCCATGTTATCCAGTGTGTAACACTCTCCCCGTGTTATCTAGTGTGTAACACACTCTCCCCATGTTATCTAGAGGGTAAAGCACTCTCCCCATGTTATCCAGTGTGTAACACCATCTCCCCATGTTATCTAGTGAGCAACACACTCTCCACATGTTATCTAGCGAGTAACACACTCTCCCTATGTTATCCAGTGAGTAACACAATCTCCCCATGTAATCCACTGAGTAACACACTCTCCCCATGTTATCCAGTGTGTAACACTCTCTCCCCATGTTATCTAGTGCGTAACACACTCTCCCCATATTATCCAGTGAGTAACATACTCTCCCCATTTATCCTGTGTGTAACACACTCTCCCCATGTGTTCCAGTGAGTAACACACGCTCCACATTTTATCCAGTGTGTAACACCATCTCCCCATTTATCCAGTGAGTAACACCCTCTCCCCATGTTATCCAGTGTGTAACACCATCTACATTTATCCAGTGAGTAACACACTCTCCCCATGTTATCCAGTGAGTAACACACTCTCCCCATGTTATCCAGTGAGTAACACACTCTCCCCATATTATCCCATGAGTAACACACTCTCCCCATTTATCCAGTATGTAACACACTCTCCCCATGTTATCCAGTGAGTAACACACTCTCCCCATGTTATCCCGTGAGTAACACACTCTCCCTATTTATCCTGTGTGTAACACACTCTCCCCATGTTTTCCAGTGAGTAACATACTCTCCTCATGTTATCCAGTGTGTAACACCATCTCCCCATTTATCGCGCGAGTAACACACTCTCCCCATGTTATCCCGTGAGAAACACACTCGCCACATGTTATCCAGTGAGTAACACACTCTCCCTGTGTTAGCCAGTGTGTAATACACTCTCCCCATGTTATCCAGAGAGTAACACACTCTCCCCATGTTATCTAGAGAGTAACACACTCTCCCCATGTTATCTAGAGAGAAAAACACTCTCCCCATATTATCCAGTGTGTATCACCATCTCCCCATATTATCCAGTGAGTAACACACTCTCCCCATGTTATCTAGTGTGTAACACACTCTCCCCATGTTATCTAGAGAGTAACACACTCTCCCCATATTATCCAGTGAGTAACACACTCTCCCCGTGTTTTCTAGTGTGTAACACCCTCTCCCCATGTTATCCAGTGTGAATCACACTCTCCCCACGTTATCCAGTGTGTAACACACTCTCCCCATGTTATCTAGAGAGTAACACACGCTCCCCATATTATCCAGTGAGTAACATACTCTCCCCATGTTATCTAGTGTGTAACACACTCTCCCCATGTTTTCCAGTATGTAATACACTCTCCCCATGTTATCCACTGTGTAACACACTCTCCCCATGTTATCCAGTGTGTAACATACTCTAGCCATGTTATCTAGGGATTAACACACTCTCCCCATGTTATCCAGTGAGTAACACACTTTGCACATGTTATCCAGTGAGTAACACAGTCTCCCCATGTTATCCAGTGAGTAACACACTCTCCCTGTGTCATCCATTGTGTAACACCATCTCCCCATGTTATCCAGTGAGTAACACACTCTCCCCATGTTATCAAGTGTGTAACACAGATTCCCCATGTTATCTAGAGAGTAACACACTCTCCCCATGTTAGCTAGTGGGTAACACACTCTCCACATGTTATCCAGTGAGTAACACACTCTCCCTGTGTTATCCAGTGAGTAACACACTCTCCACATGTTATCCAGTGAGTAACACACTCTCCCCGTGTTATCTAGAGAGTAACACTCTCTCCCATTGTTATCCAGTGAGTAACACACTCTCCACATATTATCCAGTGAGTAACACACTCTCCCCATGTTGTCCAGTGTGTAACTCACATTCCCCATGTTATCCAGTGTGTAACACCAGCTCCCCATGTTATGTAGAGAGGAACACACTCTCCCCATGTTAGCAAGTGAGTAACACACGCTCCACCTGTTATCCAGTGAGTAACACACTCTCCCCATGTTATCCCGTGAGTAACACACTCTCCCCATTTATCCTGTGTGTAACACACTCTCTCCATGTTATCCAGTGAGAAACACACTCTCCACATGTTATCCAGTGTGTAACACCATCTCCCCATGTTATCCAGTGTGTAACACCATCTCCCCATTTATCCAGTGAGTAACACACTCTCCCCATGTTATCCAGTGAGTAACACACGCTCTCCATGTTATCCAGTAAGTAACACACTCTCACCATGTTATCCCGTGAGTAACACACTCTCCCCATTTATCCAGTATGTAACACAGCCTCCCCATGTTATCCAGTGAGTAACACACTCTCCCCATGTTATCCCGTGAGAAACACACTCTCCCTATTTATCCTGTGTGTAACACACTCTCCCCATGTTATCCAGTGAGTAACACACTCTCCACATGTTATCCAGTGTGTAACACCATCTCCCCATTTATCCAGTGAGTAACACACTCTCCCCATGTTATCCCGTGAGTAACACACTCTCCCCATTTATCCTGTGTGTAACACACTCTCCCCATTTTATCCAGTGAGTAACACACTCTCTACATGTTAGCCAGTGTGTAACACCATCCCCCCATTTATCCAGTGAGTAACACACTCTCCCGATTTTATCCAGTGAGTAACACACTCGCCACATGTTATCCAGTGAGTAACACACTCTCCCTGTGTTATTCAGTGTGTAATACACTCTCCCCATGTTATCTGGAGAGTAACACAGTCTCCCCATGTTATCTAGTGTGTAACACACTCTCCCCATGTTATCTAGAGAGTAACACACTCTCCCCATATTATCCAGTGTGTATCACCATCTCCCCGTATTATCCATTGAGTAACACACTCTCCCCATGTTATCCAGTGTGTAACACACTCTCCCCATGCTATCCAGTGTGTAACACACTCTCCCCATGTTATCAAGAGAGTAACACACTCTCCCCATATTATCCAGTGAGTAACACACTCTCCCCATGATATCTAGTGTGTAACAAACTCTCCCCATGTTATCCTGTGTGTAACACACTCTACCCATGTTATCCAGTGTGTAACACACTCTCCCCATGCTATCCATTGAGTAACACATTCTCCCCATGTTATCCAGTGTGTAACACACTCTCCCCATGTTATCCAGTGTGTAACACACTCTCCCCATGTTATCCATTGAGTAACACATTCTGCCCATGTTATCCAGTGTGTAACACTCTCCCCGTGTTATCTAGTGTGTAACACACTCTCCCCATGTTATCTAGAGGGTAAAGCACTCTCCCCATGTTATCCAGTGTGTAACACCATCTCCCCATGTTATCTAGTGAGCAACACACTCTCCACATGTTATCTAGCGAGTAACACACTCTCCCTATGTTATCCAGTGAGTAACACAATCTCCCCATGTAATCCACTGAGTAACACACTCTCCCCATGTTATCCAGTGTGTAACACTCTCTCCCCATGTTATCTAGTGCGTAACACACTCTCCCCATATTATCCAGTGAGTAACATACTCTCCCCATTTATCCTGTGTGTAACACACTCTCCCCATGTGTTCCAGTGAGTAACACACGCTCCACATTTTATCCAGTGTGTAACACCATCTCCCCATTTATCCAGTGAGTAACACCCTCTCCCCATGTTATCCAGTGTGTAACACCATCTACATTTATCCAGTGAGTAACACACTCTCCCCATGTTATCCAGTGAGTAACACACTCTCCCCATGTTATCCAGTGAGTAACACACTCTCCCCATATTATCCCATGAGTAACACACTCTCCCCATTTATCCAGTATGTAACACACTCTCCCCATGTTATCCAGTGAGTAACACACTCTCCCCATGTTATCCCGTGAGTAACACACTCTCCCTATTTATCCTGTGTGTAACACACTCTCCCCATGTTTTCCAGTGAGTAACATACTCTCCACATGTTATCCATTGTGTAACACCATCTCCCCATTTATCGCGTGAGTAACACACTCTCCCCATGTTATCCCGTGAGAAACACACTCGCCACATGTTATCCAGTGAGTAACACACTCTCCCTGTGTTAGCCAGTGTGTAATACACTCTCCCCATGTTATCCATAGAGTAACACACTCTCCCCATGTTATCTAGAGAGTAACACACTCTCCCCATGTTTTCTAGAGAGTAACACACTCTCCCCATATTATCCAGTGTGTATCACCATCTCCCCATATTATCCAGTGAGTAACACACTCTCCCCATGTTATCCAGTGTGTAACACACACTCCCCATGCTATCCAGTGTGTAACACACTCTCCCCATTTTATCAAGAGAGTTACGCACTCTCCCCATATTATCCAGTGAGTAACACACTCTGCCCATGATATCTAGTGTGTAACACACTCTCCCCATGTTATCCTGTGTGTAACACACTCTCCCCATGTTATCCAGTGTGTAACAAACTCTCCCAATGTTATCCATTGAGTAACACCTTCTCCCCATGTTATCCAGTGTGTAACCCTCTCCCCGTGTTATCTAGTGTGTAACACACTCTCCCCATGTTATCTACAGAGTAACACACTCTTCCCCTGATATCCATTGTGTAACACCATCTCCCCATGTTATCTAGTGAGTAACACACTCTCCCCATGTTATCTAGAGAGTAACACACTCTCCCCATGTTATCCAGTGAGTAACACAATCTCCCCATGTTCTCCACTGAGTAACACACTCTCCCCATGTTATCCAGTTTGTAACACACTCTCCCCATGTTATCTAGAGAGTAACACACTCTCCCCATATTATCCAGTGAGTAACATTCTCTCCCCATTTATCCTGTGTGTAACACACTCTCCCCATGTTATCCAGTGAGTAACACACTCTCCCCATATTATCCAGTGTGTAACACCATCTCCCCATATTATCCAGTGAGTAACACACTCTCCCCATGTTATCCAGTGTGTGACACACTCTCCCCATGCTATCCAGTGTGTAACACACTCTCCCCATGTTATCTAGAGAGTAACACACTCTCCCCATATTATCCAGTGCGTATCACCATCTCCCCATATTATCCAGTGAGTAACACACTCTCCCCATGTTATCCAGTATGTAACACACACTCCCCATGCTTTCCAGTGTGTAACACACTCTCCCCATTTTATCAAGAGAGTAACACACTCTCCCCATATTATCCAGTGAGTAACACACTCTCCCCATGTTATCTAGAGGGTAAAGCACTCTCCCCATGTTATCCAGTGTGTAACACCATCTCCCCATGTTATCCAGTGAGTAACACACTCTCCCCATGTTATCCCGTGAGTAACACACTCTCCCTATTTATCCTGTGTGTAACACACTCTCCCCATGTTTTCCAGTGAGTAACATACTCTCCACATGTTATCCAGTGTGTAACACCATCTCCCCATTTATCGCGTGAGTAACACACTCTCCCCATGTTATCCCGTGAGAAACACACTCGCCACATGTTATCCAGTGAGTAACACACTCTCCCTGTGTTAGCCAGTGTGTAATACACTCTCCCCATGTTATCCAGAGAGTAACACACTCTCCCCATGTTATCTAGAGAGTAACACACTCTCCCCATGTTATCTAGAGAGTAACACACTCTCCCCATATTATCCAGCGTGTATCACCATCTCCCCATATTATCCAGTGAGTAACACACTCTCCCCATGTTATCCAGTGTGTAACACACACTCCCCATGCTAACCAGTGTGTAACACACTCTCCCCATTTTATCAAGAGAGTAACACACTCTCCCCATATTATCCAGTGAGTAACACACTCTCCCCATGATATCTAGTGTGTAACACACTCTCCCCATGTTATCCTGTGTGTAACACACTCTCCCCATGTTATCCAGTGTGTAACAAACTCTCCCAATGTTATCCATTGAGTAACACCTTCTCCCCATGTTATCCAGTGTGTAACACTCTCCCCGTGTTATCTAGTGTGTAACACACTCTCCCCATGTTATCTACAGAGGAACACACTCTCCCCCTGATATCCATTGTGTAACACCATCTCCCCATGTTATCTAGTGAGTAACACACTCTCCCCATGTTATCTAGAGAGTAACACACTCTCCCCATGTTATCCAGTGAGTAACACAATCTCCCCATGTTCTCCACTGAGTAACACACTCTCCCCATGTTATCCAGTGAGTAACATTCTCTCCCCATTTATCCTGTGTGTAACACACTCTCCCCATGTTATCCAGTGAGTAACACACTCTCCCCATATTATCCAGTGTGTAACACCATCTCCCCATATTATCCAGTGAGTAACACACTCTCCCCATGTTATCCAGTGTGTAACACACTCTCCCCATGCTATCCAGTGTGTAACACACTCTCCCCATGTTATCTAGAGAGTAACACACTCCCCCCATATTATCCAGTGCGTATCACCATCTCCCCATATTATCCAGTGAGTAACACACTCTCCCCATGTTATCCAGTATGTAACACACACTCCCCATGCTATCCAGTGTGTAACACACTCTCCCCATTTTATCAAGAGAGTAACACACTCTCCCCATATTATCCAGTGAGTAACACACTCTCCCCATGATATCTAGTGTGTAACACACTCTCCCCATGTTATCCTGTGTGTAACACACTCTCCCCATGTTATCCAGTGTGTAACAAACTCTCCCAATGTTATCCAATGAGTAACACCTTCTCCCCATGTTATCCAGTGAGTAACACAATCTCCCCATGTTCTCCACTGAGTAACACACTCTCCCCATGTTATCCAGTGTGTAACACACTCTCCCCATGTTATCTAGAGAGTAACACACTCTCCCCATATTATCCAGTGAGTAACATTCTCTCCCCATTTATCCTGTGTGTAACACACTCTCCCCATGTTTTCCAGTGAGTAACATACTCTCGACATTTTATCCAGTGTGTAACACCATCTCCCCATTTATCCAGTGAGTAACACACTCTCCCCATGTTATCCAGTGTGTAACACCATCTACATTTATCCTGTGTGTAACACACTCTCCCCATGTTATCCAGTGAGTAACACACTCTCCCCATTTATCCAGTATGTAACACACTCTCCCCATGTTATCCAGTGAGTAACACGCTCTCCCCATGTTATCCAGTGTGTAACACACTCTCCCCATGTTATCCAGTGTGTAACACACTCTCCCCATATTATCCAGTGTGTAACACCATCTCCCCATTTATCCAGTGAGTAACACACTCTCCCCATGTTATCCAGTGTGTAACACCATCTACATTTATCCTGTGTGTAACACACTCTCCCCATGTTATCCAGTGAGTAACACACTCTCCCCATTTATCCAGTATGTAACACACTCTCCCCATGTTATGCAGTGAGTAACACACTCTCCCCATGTTATCCCGTGAGTAACACACTCTCCCTATTTATCCTGTGTGTAACACACTCTCCCCATGTTATCCAGTGAGTAACACGCTCTCCACATGTTATCCAGTGTGTAACACCATCTCCAATTTATCCAGTGAGTAACACACTCTCCCCATGTTATCCGGTGAGTAACACACTCTCCCCATTTATCCTGTGTGTAATACACTCTCCCCATGTTATCCAGTGAGTAACACACTCTCTACATGTTAACCAGTGTGTAACACCATCTCCCCATTTTTCCAGTGAGTAACACACTCTCCCCATGTTATCCAGTGAGTAACACACTCGCCACATGTTATCCAATGAGTAACACACTCTCCCTGTGTTATCCAGTGTGTAATACACTCTCCCCATGTTATCGAGAGAGTAACGCACTCTCCCCATGTTATCCAGTGTGTAACACACTCTCCCCATGCTATCCAGTGTGTAACACACTCTCCCCATGTTATCTAGAGAGTAACACACTCTCCCCATATTATCCAGTGAGTAACCCACTCTCCCCATGTTATCCTGTGTGTAACACACACTCCCCATGTTATCCAGTGTGTAACACCATCTCCCCATGTTATGCATTGAGTAACACATTCTCCCCATGTTATCCAGTCTGTAACACTCTCCCCGTGTTATCTAGTGTGTAACACGCTCTCCCCATGTTATCTAGAGTGTAACACACTCTCCCCATGTTATCCAGTGTGTAACACCATCTCCCCATGTTATCTAGTGAGTAACACACTCTCCCCATGTTATCTAGAGAGTAACACACTCTCCCCATGTTATCCAGTGAGTAACACAATCTCCCCATGTTATCCACTGAGTAACACATTCTCCCTGTGTTATCCAGTGAGTAACACACTCTCCACATGTTATCCAGTGAGTAACACACTCTCCCCATGTTATCCAGTGTGTAACAAACATTCCCCATGTTATCCAGTGTGTAACACCAGCTCCCCATGTTATGTAGAGAGTAACACACTCTCCCCGTGTTAGCTAGTGAGTAACACACTCTCCACATGTTATCCAGTGAGTAACACACTCTCCCCATGTTATCTAGAGAGTAACACAGTCTCCCCATGTTATCTAGTGTGTAACACACTCTCCCCATGTTATCCAGTGTGTAACACCATCTCCCCATGTTATCCAGTGAGTAACACACTCTCCCCATGTTATCTAGAGAGTAACACAGTCTCCCCATGTTATCTAGTGTGTAACACACTCTCCCCATGTTATCCAGTGTGTAACACCATCTCCCCAAGTTATCCAGTGTGTAACCCAAACTCCCCGTGTTATCCAGTGTGCAACAAACTCTCCCCATGTCATCCAGTGTGTAACACACTCGCCCCATGTTATCCAGAGTGTAACACACACTCCCCGTGTTATCCAGTGTGTAACACACTCTCCCCATGTTATCCAGTGTGTAACGCACTCTCCCCATGTTTCCCAATGTGTAACACACTCTCCCATGATCTCCAGTGTACAGCACACTTCCCTGTCACATCCAGTGTGTAACACACCCGCCCTGTTTAAGCCAGTTGGAACTCCCACTCACCCTGTTATTCAGTGTGTCATACAGACACTCTCCCCATGTTATCCAGTGTGTAACACAGTCTTCCCAGTGTTATCCAGTGTATAACACACTCTCCCCAGTGTTATCCAGTGTGTAAAACACTCTCCCCATGTTATCCAGTGTGTAACATACTCTCCCCAAGTTATCCAGTGTGTAACACCATCTCATCATGTTATCCAGTGTGTAACACACTATTCCCCTTGTTATCCAGTGTGTAATACACTCTCCCCATGTTGTCTAGTGTGTAACACACTCTCCCCATGTTATCCAGTGTGTAACACACACTCGCCATGTTATCCAGTGTGTAACATACTCTCCCCATGTAATCCAGTGTATAACACACTCTCCCCATGTTATACAGTGTGTAACACCATCTCCCCATGTTATCCAGTGTGTAACCCACACTACCCGTGTTATCCAGTGTGTAACACACTCTCACCATATCATACAGTGTATAACACACTCTCCCCATGTTATCCAGTGTGTAACACACACTCCCCGTGTTATCCAGTGTGTAACACACTCTCCCCATGTTATCCAGTGTGTAACACACTCTCCCCATTTTTCCCAATATGTAACACTCTCCCATGATATCCAGTGTACAGCACACTTCCCTGTCACATCCAGTGAGTAACACACCCGCCCTCTTTAAGCCAGTTGTAACTCCCTCTCACCCTGTTATTCAGTGTGTCATACAGACACTCTCCCCATGTTATCCAGTGTGTAACACAGTCTTCCCAATGTTATCTACAGAGTAACACACTCTCCCCATGTTATCCAGTGAGTAACACACTCTCCACATTTTATCCAGTGAGTAACACAGTCTCCCCATGTTATCCTGTGTGTTACACATATTCCCCATGGCATCCAGTGTGTAACACCATCTCCCCATGTTATCTAGAGAGTAACACACTCTCCCCATGTTATCTGGTGAGTAACACTCTCTCCCCATGTTATCTAGAGAGTACCACACTCTCCCCATGTTATCTAGTGTGTAACACACTCTCCCCATGTCATCCAGTGTGTAACACCATATCCCCAAGTTATCCAGTGTGAATCACACTCTCCCCATGTTATCCAGTGTGTAGCACACTCTCCCCAAGTTATCTAGAGAGTAACACACTCTCCCCATATTATCCAGTGAGTAACACACTCTCCCCATGTTATCCAGTGTGTAATACACTGTCCCCATGTTATCGAGAGAGTAACACACTCTCCCCATGTTATCCAGTGTGTAACACACTCTTCCCATGCTATCCAGTGTGTAACACACTCTCCCCATGTTATCTAGAGAGTAACACACTCTCCCCATATTATCCAGTGAGTAACACACTCTCCCCATGTTATCTTGTGTGTAACACCCTCTCCCCATGTTATCCTGTGTGTAACACACTCTCCCCATGTTATCCAGTGTGTAACACACTCTCCCCATGTTATCCATTGAGTAACACATTCTCCCCATGTCATCCAGTCTGTAACACTCTCCCCGTGTTATCTAGTGTGTAACACGCTCTCCCCATGTTATCTAGAGAGTAACACACTCTCCCCATGTTATCCAGTGTGTAACACCATCTCCCCATGTTATCTAGTGAGTAACACACTCTCCCCATGTTATCTAGAGAGTAACATACTCTCCCCATGTTATCCAGTGAGTAACACAATCTCCGCATGTTATCCACTGAGTAACACACTCTCCCTGTGTTATCCAGTGAGTAACACACTCTCCATATGTTATCCAGTGAGTAACACACTCTCCCCATGTTATCTAGAGACTAACACTCTCTCCCATTGTTATCCAGTGAGTAACACACTCTCCACATGTTATCCAGTGAGTAACACACTCTCCCCATGTTATCCAGTGTGTAACACACATTCCCCATGTTATCCAGTGTGTAACACCAGCTCCCCATGTTATGTAGAGAGTAACACACTCTCCCCATGTTAGCTAGTGAGTAACACACTCTCCCCATGTTATCTAGAGACTAACACTCTCTCCCATTGTTATCCAGTGAGTAACACACTCTCCACATGTTATCCAGTGAGTAACACACTCTCCCCATGTTATCCAGTGTGTAACACACATTCCCCATGTTATCCAGTGTGTAACACCAGCTCCCCATGTTATGTAGAGAGTAACACACTCTCCCCATGTTAGCTAGTGAGTAACACACTCTCCACATGTTATCCAGTGAGTAACACACTCTCCCCATGTTATCTGGAGAGTAACACAGTCTCCCCATGTTATCTAGTGTGTAGCACACTCTCCCCATGTTATCCAGTGAGTAACACACTCTCCCCATGTTAGCTAGTGAGTAACACACTCTCCACATGTTATCCAGTGAGTAACACACTCTCCCCATGTTATCTGGAGAGTAACACAGTCTCCCCATGTTATCCAGTGTGTAACACCGTCTCTCCATGTTATCCAGTGTGTAACCCACGCTCCCCGTGTTATCCAGTGTGCAACAAACTCTCCCCATGTCATCCAGTGTGTAACACACACTCCCCGTGTTATGCAGTGTGTAACACACTCTTCCCATGTTATCCAGTGTGTAACACACTCTCCCCATGTTTCCCAATGTGTAACACACTTCTCCCATGATATCCAGTGTATAGCACACTTCCCTGTCACGTCCAGTGTGTAACACACCCGCCCTGTTTAAGCCAGTTGGAACTCCCTCTCACCCTGTTATTCAGTGTGTCATACAGACACTCTCCCCATGTTATCCAGTGTGTAACACAGTCTTCCCAGTGTTATCCAGTGTATAACACACTCTCCCCATGTTATCCAGTGTGTAACACACTCTCCCCAGTGTTATCCAGTGTGTAAAACACTCTCCCCGTGTTATCCAGTGTGTAACATACTCTCCCCAAGTTATCCAGTGTGTAACACCATCTCATCATGTTATCCAGTGTGTAACACACTATTCCCCTTGTTATCCAGTGTGTAATACACTCTCCCCATGTTGTCTAGTGTGTAACACACACTCCCCATGTTATCCAGTGTGTAACATACTCTCCCCATGTAATCCAGTGTATAACACACTCTCCCCATGTTATACAGTGTGTAACACCATCTCCCCAAGTTATCCAGTGTGTAACACACACTACCCGTGTTATCCAGTGTGTAACACACTCTCACCATATCATACAGTGTATAACACACTCTCCCCATGTTATCCAGTGTGTAACACACACTCCCCGTGTTATCCAGTGTGTAACACACTCTCCCCATGTTATCCAGTGTGTAACACACTCTCCCCATTTTTCCCAATGTGTAACACTCTCCCATGATATCCAGTGTACAGCACACTTCCCTGTCACATCCAGTGAGTAACACACCCGCCCTCTTTGAGCCAGTTGTAACTCCCTCTCACCCTGTTATTCAGTGTGTCATACAGACACTCTCCCCATGTTATCCAGTGTGTAACACAGTCTTCCCAATGTTATCCATTGAATAACAGACTCTCCCCATGTTATCCAGTGTGTAACACACTATCCCCATGTTATCCAGTGTGTAACACACACTCCCCGTGTTATCCAGTGTGTAACACACTCTCCCCATGTTATCCAGTGTGTAACACACTCTCCCCATGTTTCCCAATGTGTAACACACTCTCCCATGATCTCCAGTGTACAGCACACTTCCCTGTCACATCCAGCGTGTAACACACCCGCCCTGTTTAAGCCAGTTGTAACTCCCTCTCACCCTGTTATTCAGTGTGTCATACAGACACTCTCCCCATGTTATCCAGTGTATAACACACTCTCCCCATGTTATCCAGTGTGTAAAACACTCTCCCCATGTTATCCAGTGTGTAACGTACTCTCCCCATGTTATCCAGTGTGTACCACCATCTCCTCATGTTATTAAGTATGTAACACACTCTTCCCCTTGTTATCCAGTGTGTAATACACTCTCCCCATGTTATCCAGTGTGTAACATACTCTCCCCATGTTATCCAATGTGTAACACCATCTGCTCATGTTATCCAGTGTGTAACACACTCTCCCCATGTTATCCAGTGTGTAACACACTCTCCCCATGTTATCTAGTGTGTAACACACTCTCCCCATGTTATCCAGTGTGTAACAAACTCTCCCCATGTTATCCAGTGTGTAACACACTCTCCCCATGTTATCCAGTGTATATCACATTCTCCACGTGTTATCCAGTGTGTAACACACTCTCACCATATCATCCAGTGTATAACACACTCTCCCCATGTTATCCAGTGTGTAACACACACTCCCCGTGTTATCCAGTGTGTAACACACTCTCCCCATGTTATCCAGTGTGTAACACACTCTCCCCATTTTTCCCAATGTGTAACACACTCTCCCATGATATCCAGTGTACAGCACACTTCCCTGTCACATCCAGTGAGTAACACACCCGCCCTCTTTAAGCCAGTTGTAACTCCCTCTCACCCTGTTATTCAGTGTGTCATACAGACACTCTCCCCATGTTATCCAGTATGTAACACAGTCTTCCCAGTGTTATCCAGTGAATAACAGACTCTCCCCATGTTATCCAGTGTGTAACACACTATCCCCATGTTATCCAGTGTGTAACACACACTCCCCGTGTTATCCAGTGTGTAACACACTCTCCCCATGTTATCCAGTGTGTAACACACTCTCCCCATGTTTCCCAATGTGTAACACACTCTCCCATGATCTCCAGTGTTCAGCACACTTCCCTGTCACATCCAGCGGGTAACACACCCGCCCTGTTTAAGCCAGTTGTAACTCCCTCTCACCCTGTTATTCAGTGTGTCATACAGACACTCTCCCCATGTTATCCAGTGTGTAACACAGTCTTCCCAGTGTTATCCAGTGTAGAACACACTCTCCCCATGTTATCCAGTGTGTAAAACACTCTCCCCATGTTATTCAGTGTGTAATATACTCTCCCCATGTTATCCAGTGTGTACCACCATCTCCTCATGTTATTAAGTGTGTAACACACTCTTCCCCTTGTTATCCAGTGTGTAATACACTCTCCCCATGTTATCCAGTGTGTAACATACTCTCCCCATGTTATCCAGTGTGTGACACCATCTGCTCATGTTATCCAGTGTGTAACACACTCTCCCCATGTTATCCAGTGTGTAACACACTCTCCCCATGTTATCTAGTGTGTAACACACTCTCCCCATGTTATCCAGTGTGTAACAAACTCTCCCCATGTTATCCAGTGTGTAACACACTCTCCCCATGTTATCCAGTGTATATTACACTCTCCACGTGTTATCCAGTGTGTAACACCATCTCCTCATGTTATCCAGTGTGTAACACACTCTCCCCATGTTATCCAGAGTGTAACATACTCTCCCCATGTTACCCAGTGTGTAACACCATCTCCTCATGTTACCCAGTGTGTAACACACTCTCCCCATGTTATCCAGTGTGTAACACACTGTCCCCTTGTCATCCAGTGAGTAACACACTCTCCCCTATGTTATGCAGTGATTAACACACTCTCCACATGTTATCTAGAGAGTAACACACTCTCCCCATGTTATCCAGTGTGTAACACCATCTCCTCATGTTATCCACTGTGTAACACACTCTCCAAATCTTATCCAGTGTGTAACACCATCTCCACATGTTATCTAGTGTGTAACAAACTCTCCCCATTTATCCAGTATGTAACACACTCTCCCCATGTTATCCAGTGAGTAACACACTCTCCACATGTTATCCAGTGTGTAACACCATCTCCCCATGTTATCTAGTGTGTAAGACATTCTCCCCATGTTATCCAGTGTGTCATACACTCTCCCCATGTTTTCGAGAGAGTAACACACTCTCCCCATATAATGCAGTGTGTAACACACTCTCCACATGTTATCCAGTGTGTAACACACTCTCCACATGTTATCTAGTGAGTAAGACACTCTACCCATGTTATCTAGAGAGTAACACACTCGCCCCATGTTATCTAGTGAGTAAGACACTCTCCCCATTTTATCTAGAGAGTAACACACTCTTCCCCCTCTTATCCAGTGTGTAACAGCATCTCCCCATATTATCCAGTGATGAACACACTCTCCCCCTGTTATCCAGTGAGTAACACACACTCCCCGTGTTATCCAGTGTGTAACACACTCTCCCCATGTTATCCAGTGTGTAACACACTCTCCCCCTGTTTCCCAATGTGTATCACACTCTCCCATGATATCCAGTGTACAGCACACTTCCCTGTCACATCCAGTGTGTAACACACCCGCCCTGTTTAAGCCAGTTGGAACTCCCTCTCACCCTGTTATTCAGTGTGTCATACAGACACTCTCCCCATGTTATCCAGTGTGTAACACAGTCTTCCCAGTGTTATCCAGTGTATAACACACTCTCCCCATGTTATCCAGTGTGTAACACCATCTCATCATGTTATCCAGTGTGTAACACACTATTCCCCTTGTTATCCAGTGGGTAATACACTCTCCCCATGTTGTCTAGTGTGTAACACACTCTCCCCATGTTATCCAGTGTGTAACACCATCTCCTCATGTTATCCAGTGTGTAACACACTCTCCCCATGTTATCTAGTGTGTAACACACACTCCCCATGTTATCCAGTGTGTAACACACTCTTCCCATGTTATCCAGTGCATAACACATCTGCCCATGTTATCCAGTGTGTAACACCATCTCCCCATGTTATCCAGTGTGTAACACACTCTCCCCATGTCATCCAGACTGTAACATACTCTCCCCATGTTACCCAGTGTGTAACACCATCTCCTCATGTTACCCAGTATGTAACACATTCTCCCCATGTTATCCAGTGTGTAACACACTGTCCCATGTTATCCAGTGAGTAACACACTCTCCCCCATGTTATGCAGTGATTAACACACTCTCCCCATGTTATCCCGTGAGTAACACACTCTCCACATGTTATCCAGTGAGTAACACACTCTCCACATATTATCTAGAGAGTAACACACTCTCCCCATGTTATCCAGTGTGTAACACCATCTCCTCATGTTATCCACTGTGTAACACACTCTCCACATGTTATCCAGGGTGTAACACCATCTCCCCATGTTATCTAGTGTGTAACACACTCTCCCCATATTATCTAGAGAGTAGCACACTCTCCCCATGTTATCCAGTGCGTAACACACTCTCCACATGTTATCCAGTATGTAACACCATCTCCCCATGTTATCTAGAGAGTAACACACTCTCCCCATGTTAACTAGTGAGTAACACACTCTCCACATGTTATCCAGTGAGTAACACACTCTCCACATGTTATCCAGTGAGTAACACACTCTCCCCATGTTATCCAGTGAGTAACACACTCTCCCTGTGTTATCCAGTGTGTAACACCATCTCCCCATGTTATCTAGTGAGTAAGACACTCTCCCCATGTTATCTAGAGAGTAACACACTCTCCCCATGTTATCCAGTGAGTAACACACTCTTCCCCCTGTTATCCAGTGCGTAACACACTCTCCACATGTTATCCAGTGAGTAACACACTCTCCCCATGTTATCCAGTGAGTAACACACTCTCCCTGTGTTATCCAGTGAGTAACACACTCTCCCCATATTATGCAGTGAGTAACACACTCTCCATATTTTATCCAGTGAGTATGACACTCTTCACATGTTATCCAGTGTGTAACACCATCTCCCCATGTTATCTAGAGAGTAACACACTCTCCCCATGTTAGCTAGTGAGTAACCCACTCTCCACATGTTATCCAGTGTGTAAAACACTATCCCCATGTTATCCAGTGTGTAACATACTCTCCCCATGTTATCCAGTGTGTACCACCATCTCCTCATGTTATTAAGTGTGTAACACACTCTTCCCCTTGTTATCCAGTGTGTAATACACTCTCCCCATGTTATCCAGTGTGTAACACACTCTCCCCATGTTATCCACTGTGTAACACACTCTCCCCATGTTATCTAGTGTGTAACACACTCTCCCCATGTTATCCAGTGTGTAACACACTCTCCCCATGTTATCCAGTGTGTAACACACTCTCCCCATGTTATCCAGTGTATATCACACTCTCCACGTGTTATGCAGTGTGTAACACCATCTCCTCATGTTATCCAGTGTGTAACACACTCTCCCCATGTTATCCAGAGTGTAACATACTCTCCCCATGTTACCCAGTGTGTAACACCATCTCCTCATGTTACCCAGTGTGTAACACACTCTCCCCATGTTATCCAGTGTGTAACACACTGTCCCCATGTTATCCAGTGAGTAACACACTCTCCCCCATGTTATGCAGTGATTAACACACTCTCCACATGTTACCCAGTGAGTAACACACTCTCCACATATTATCTAGAGAGTAACACACTCTCCCCATGTTATCCAGTGTGTAACACCATCTCCTCATGTTATCCACTGTGCAACACACTCTCCACATGTTATCCAGTGTGTAACACCATCTCCACATGTTATCTAGTGTGTAACAAACTCTCCCCATTTATCCAGTATGTAACACACTCTCCCCATGTTATCCAGTGAGTAACACACTATCCACATGTTATCCAGTGTGTAACACCATCTCCCCATGTTATCTAGTGTGTAACACATTCTCCCCATGTTATCCAGTGTGTAATACACTCTCCCCATGTTTTCGAGAGAGTAACACACTCTCCCCATCTAATGCAGTGTGTAACACACTCTCCACATGTTATCCAGTGTGTAACACACTCTCCACATTTTATCTAGTGAGTAAGACACTCTACCCATGTTATCTAGAGAGTAACACACTCTCCCCATGTTATCTAGTGAGTAAGACACTCTCCCCATTTTATCTAGAGAGTAACACACTCTTCCCCCTCTTATCCAGTGTGTAACAGCATCTCCCCATATTATCCAGTGAGTAACACGCTCTCCCCCTGTTATCCAGTGAGTAACACACACTCCCCACATGTTTTCCAGTGTGTAACAGAATCTCCACATGTTATCTAGTGTGTAACAAACTCTCCCCATTTATCCAGTATGTAACATACTCTCCCCATGTTATCCAGTGAGTAACACACTCTCCACATGTTATCCAGTGTGTAACACACTCTCCCCATTTTATCCAGTGTGTAACACACTCTCCCCCTGTTTCCCAATGTGTAACACACTTCTCCCATGATATCCAGTGTACAGCACACTTCCCTGTCACATCCAGTGTGTAACACACCCGCCCTGTTTAAGCCAGTTGTAACTCCCTCTCACCCTGTTATTCAGTGTGTCATACAGACACTCTCCCCATGTTATCCAGTGTGTAACACTGTCTTCCCAGTGTTATCCAGTGTATAACACACTCTCCCCATGTTATCCAGTGTGTAAAACACTCTCCCCATGTTATCCAGTGTGTAACATACTCTCCCCAAGTTATCCAGTGTGTAACACCATCTCATCATGTTATCCAGTGTGTAACACACTATTCCCCTTGTTATCCAGTGTGTAATACACTCTCCCCATGTTATCCAGTGTGTAACATACTCTGCCCATGTTATCCAGTTGGTAACACCATCTCCTCATGTTATCCAGTGTGTAACACACTCTCCCCATGTTATCTAGTGTGTAACACACACTCCCCATGTTATCCAGTGTGTAACACACTTTTCCCATGTTATCCAGTGTATAACACATCTCCCCATGTTATCCAGTGTGTAACACCATCTCCCCATGTTATCCAGTGTGTAACACACTCTCCCCATGTCATCCAGAGTGTAACATACTCTCCCCATGTTACCCAGTGTGTAACACCTTCTCCTCATGTTACCCAGTGTGTAACACACTCTCACCATGTTATCCAGTGTGTAACACACCGTCCCATGTTATCCAGTGAGTAACACACTCTCCCCCATGTTATGCAGTGATTAACACACTCTCCCCATGTTATCCCGTGAGTAACACACTCTCCACATGTTATCCAGTGAGTAACACACTCTCCACATATTATCTAGAGAGTAACACACTCTCCCCATGTTATCCAGTGTGTAACACCATCTCCTCATGTTATCCACTGAGTAACACACTCTCCACATGTTATCCAGGGTTTAACACCATCTCCCCATGTTATCTAGTGTGTAACACACTCTCCCCATATTATCTAGAGAGTAACACACTCTCCCCATGTTATCCAGTGAGTAACACACTCTCCACATGTCATCCAGTGAGTAACACAGTCTCCCCAAGTCATCCTGTGTGTAACACACATTCCCCATGTTATCCAGTGTGTAACACCATCTCCCCATGTTATCTAGGGAGTAACACACTCTCCCCATATTATCTAGAGAGTAACACACTCTCCCCATGTTATCCAGTGAGTAACACACTCTCCACATGTTATCCAGTGTGTAACACCATCTCCCCATGTTATCTAGAGAGTAACACAGTCTCCCCATGTTAACTAGTGAGTAACACACTCTCCACATGTTATCCAGTGAGTAACACACTCTCCACATGTTATCCAGTGAGTAACACACTCTCCCCATGTTATCCAGTGAGTAACACACTCTCCCTGTGTTATCCAGTGTGTAACACCATCTCCCCATGTTATCTAGCGAGTAAGACACTCTCCCCATGTTACCTAGAGAGTAACACACTCTCCCCAAGTTCTCCAGTGAGTAACACACTTTTCCCCCTGTTATCCAGTGTGTAACACACTCTCCCCATGTTATCCAGTGTGTAGCACACTCTCCCCATGTTATCTAGAGATTAACACACTCTCCCCCTGTTATCCAGTGAGTAACACACTCTCCACATATTATCCAGTGATTAACACACTCTCCCCATGTTATCCAGTGAGTAACACACTCTTCCCCCTGTTATCCAGTGAGTAACACACTCTCCCCATGTTATCCAGGGTGTAACACACTCTATCCATGTTATCTAGAGAGTAACACACTCTCCACATGTTATCCAGCGAGCAACACACTCTCCACATGTTATCTAGTGAGTAAGACACTCTACCCATGTTATCTAGAGAGTAACACACTCTCCCCATGTTACGTAGTGAGTAAGACGCTCTCCCCATGTTATCTAGAGAGTAACACACTCTTCACCCTGTTATCCAGTGTGTAACACCATCTCCCCATATTATCCAGTGAGTAACACACTCTCCCCATGTTATCCAGTGTGTAACACACTTTCCCCATGTTTTCGAGAGAGTAACACACTCTCCCCATATTATCCAGTGAGTAACATACTCTCCCCATATTATGCAGTGAGTAACACACTCTCCATATTTTATCCAGTGAGTATGACACTCTTCACATGTTATCCAGTGTGTAACACCATCTCCCCATGTTATCTAGAGAGTAACACACTCTCCCCATGTTAGCTAGTGAGTAACCCACTCTCCACATGTTATCCAGTGAGTAACAAACTCTCCCTGTGTTATCCAGTGTGTAACACACTCTCCCCATATGAACTAGAGTGTAACACACTCTCCCCATGTTATCCAGTGAGTAACACACTCTCCACATGTCATCCAGTGAGTAACACAGTCTCCCCATGTTATCCTGTGTGTAACACACATTCCCCATGTTATCCAGTGTGTAACACCATCTCCCCATGTTATCTAGGGAGTAACACACTCTCCCCATATTATCTAGAGAGCAACACACTCTCCCCATGTTATCCAGTGAGTAACACACTCTCCACATGTTATCCAGTGTGTAACACCATCTCCCCATGTTATCTAGAGAGTAACACACTCTCCCCATGTTAACTAGTGAGTAACACACTCTCCACATGTTATCCAGTGAGTAACACACTCTCCCTGTGTTATCCAGTGTGTACCACACTCTCCCCATATTATCTAGAGAGTAACACACTCTCCCCATGTTATCCAGTGAGTAACACACTCTCCACATTTTATCCAGTGAGTAACACAGTCTCCCCATGTTATCCTGTGTGTTACACACATTCCCCATGGCATCCAGTGTGTAACACCATCTCCCCATGTTATCTAGAGAGTAACACCCTCTCCCCATGTTATCTGGTGAGTAACACACTCTCCCCATGTTATCTAGAGAGTACCACACTCTCCCCATGTTATCTAGTGTGTAACACACTCTCCCCATGTCATCCAGTGTGTAACACCATCTCCCCAAGTTATCCAGTGTGTAACACATACTCCCCGTGTTATCCAGTGTGTAACACACTCTCCCCATGTCATCCAGTGTGTAACACACTCTCCCCATGTCATCCAGTGTGTAACACACACTCCCCGTGTTATCCAGTGTGTAACACACTCTCCCCATGTTATCCAGTGTGTAACACACTCTCCCCATGTTTCCCAATATGTAACACACATTCCCATGATATCCAGTGTATAGCACACTTACCTGTCACGTCCAGTGTGTAACACACCCGCCCTGTTTAAGCCAGTTGTAACTCCCTCTCACCCTGTTATTCAGTGTGTCATACAGACACTCTCCCCATGTTATCCAGTGTGTAACACAGTCTTCCCAGTGTTATCCAGTGTATAACACACTCTCCCCATGTTATCCAGTGTGTAAAACACTCTCCCCATGTTATCCAGTGTGTAACATACTCTCCCCATGTTCTCCAGTGTGTAACACCATCTCCTCATGTTATCCAGTGTGTAACACACTCTTCCCCTTGTTATCCAGTTTGTAATACACTCTCCCCATGTTATCCAGTGTGTAACATACTCTCCCCATGTTATCCAGTGTGTAACACCATCTCCCCATGTTATCCAGTGTGTAACACTCTCCCCATGTTATCTAGTGTGTAACACACTCTCCCCATGTTATCTCGTGTATAACACAGTCTCCCCATGTTATCCAGTGTGTAACACACTCTCCACATGTTATCCAGTGTGTAACACACTCGCCCCATGTTATCCAGTGTATAACACGTTCTCCCTGTGTTATCCAGTGTGTAATACCATCTCCTCATGTTATCCAGTGTGTAACACCATCTCCTCATGTTATCCACTATGTAACACACTCTCCACATGTTATCCATGGTTTAACACCATCTCCCCATGTTATCTAGTGTGTAACACACTCTCCCCATATTATCTAGAGAGTAACACACTCTCCCCATGTTATCCAGTGAGTAACACTCTCTCCACATGTCATCCAGTGAGTAACACAGTCTCCCCATGTTATCCTGTGTGTAACACACATTCCCCATGTTATCCAGTGTGTAACACCATCTCCCCATGTTATCTAGGGAGTAACACACTCTCCCCATATTATCTAGAGAGTAACACACTCTCCCCATGTTATCCAGTGAGTAACACACTCTCCACATGTTATCCAGTGTGTAACACCATCTCCCCCTGTTATCTAGAGAGTAACACAGTCTCCCCATGTTAACTAGTGAGTAACACACTCTTCCCCATGTTATCCAGTGTGTAACACACTCTCCCCATGTTATCCAGTGTGTAACACACTCTCCCCATGTTATCTAGAGATTAACACACTCTCCCTCTGTTATCCAGTGAGTAACACACTCTCCACATATTATCCAGTGAGTAACACACTCTCCCCATGTTATCCAGTGAGTAACACACTCTCCCTGTGTTATCTAGTGTGTAACACCATCTCCCCATGTTATCTAGTGAGTAAGACATTCTCTCCATGTTATCTAGAGAGTAACACACTCTCCCCATGTTATCCAGTGAGTAACACACTCTTCCCCCTGTTATCCAGTGAGTAACACACTCTCCCCATGTTATCCAGGGTGTAACACACTCTATCCATGTTATCTAGAGAGTAACACACTCTCCACATGTTATCTAGTGAGCAACACACTCTCCACATGTTATCTAGAGAGTAAGACACTCTACCCATGTTATCTAGAGAGTAACACACTCTCCCCATGTTACCTAGTGAGTAAGACGCTCTCCCCATGTTATCTAGAGAGTAACACACTCTTCACCCTGTTATCCAGTGTGTAACACCATCTCCCCATATTATCCAGTGAGTAACACACTCTCCCCATGTTATCCAGTGTGTAACACACTCTCCCCATGTTTTCGAGAGAGTAACACACTCTCCCCATATTATCCAGTGAGTAACATACTCTCCCCATATAATGCAGTGAGTAACACACTCTCCATATTTTATCCAGTGAGTATGACACTCTTCACATGTTATCCAGTGTGTAACACCATCTCCCCATGTTATCTAGAGAGTAACACACTCTCCCCATGTTAGTTAGTGAGTAACCCACTCTCCACATGTTATCCAGTGAGTAACACACTCTCCCTGTGTTATCCAGTGTGTAACACACTCTCCCCATATTATCTAGAGTGTAACACACTCTCCCCATGTTATCCAGTGAGTAACACACTCTCCACATGTCATCCAGTGAGTAACACAGTCTCCCCATGTTATCCTGTGTGTAACACACATTCCCCATGTTATCTAGTGAGTAACACCATCTCCCCATGTTATCCAGTGAGTAACACACTCTCCCCATGTTATCCAGTGTGTAACACACTCTCCCCATGTTTTCGAGAGAGTAACACACTCTCCCCATATTATCCAGTGAGTAACATACTCTCCCCATATAATGCAGTGAGTAACACACTCTCCATATTTTATCCAGTGAGTATGACACTCTTCACATGTTATCCAGTGTGTAACACCATCTCCCCATGTTATCTAGAGAGTAACACACTCTCCCCATGTTAGTTAGTGAGTAACCCACTCTCCACATGTTATCCAGTGAGTAACACACTCTCCCTGTGTTATCCAGTGTGTAACACACTCTCCCCATATTATCTAGAGTGTAACACACTCTCCCCATGTTATCCAGTGAGTAACACACTCTCCACATGTCATCCAGTGAGTAACACAGTCTCCCCATGTTATCCTGTGTGTAACACACATTCCCCATGTTATCTAGTGAGTAACACCATCTCCCCATGTTATCCAGTGAGTAACACACTCTCCCCATGTTATCCAGTGAGTAACACACTCTCCACATGTTATCCAGTGAGTAACACACTCTCCCCATATTATCAATAGAGTAACACACTCTCCCCATGTTATCCAGTGAGTAACACACTCTCCCCATATTATCTAGAGTGTAACACACTCTCCCCATGTTATCCAGTGAGTAACACACTCTCCCCATATTATCTAGAGTGTAACACACTCTCCCCATGTTATCCAGTGAGTAACACACTCTCCCCATGTTATCCAGTGAGTAACACACTCTCCACATTTTATCCAGTGAGTAACACAGTCTCCCCATGTTATCCTGTGTGTTACACACATTCCCCATGGCATCCAGTGTGTAACACCATCTCCCCATGTTATCTAGAGAGTAACACCCTCTCCCCATGTTATCTGGTGAGTAACACACTCTCCCCATGTTATCTAGAGAGTACCACACTCGCCCCATGTTATCTAGTGTGTAACACACTCTCCCCATGTCATCCAGTGTGTAACACCATCTCCCCAAGTTATCCAGTGTGTTACACATACTCCCCGTGTTATCCAGTGTGTAACACACTCTCCCCATGTCATCCAGTGTGTAACACACTCTCCCCATGTCATCCAGTGTGTAACACACACTCCCCGTGTTATCCAGTGTGTAACACACTCTCCCCATGTTATCCAGTGTGTAACACACTCTCCCCATGTTTCCCAATATGTAACACACATTCCCATGATATCCAGTGTATAGCACACTTCCCTGTCACGTCCAGTGTGTAACACACCCGCCCTGTTTAAGCCAGTTGTAACTCCTTCTCACCCTGTTATTCAGTGTGTCATACAGACACTCTCCCCATGTTATCCAGTGTGTAACACAGTCTTCCCAGTGTTATCCAGTGTATAACACACTCTCCCCATGTTATCCAGTGTGTAAAACACTCTCCCCATGTTATCCAGTGTGTAACATACTCTCCCCATGTTATCCAGTGTGTAACACCATCTCCTCATGTTATCCAGTGTGTAACACACTCTTCCCCTTGTTATCCAGTTTGTAATACACTCTCCCCATGTTATCCAGTGTGTAACATACTCTCCCCATGTTATCCAGTGTGTAACACCATCTCCCCATGTTATCCAATGTGTAACACTCTCCCCATGTTATCTAGTGTGTAACACACTCTCCCCATGTTATCTCGTGTATAACACACTCTCCCCATGTTATCCAGTGTGTAACACACTCTCCACATGTTATCCAGTGTGTAACACACTCGCCCCATGTTATCCAGTGTATAACACGTTCTCCCTGTGTTATCCAGTGTGTAATACCATCTCCTCATGGTTTCCAGTGTGTAACACCATCTCCTCATGTTATCCACTGTGTAACACACTCTCCACATGTTTTCCAGGGTTTAACACCATCTCCCCATGTTATCTAGTGTGTAACACACTCTCCCCATATTATCTAGAGAGTAACACACTCTCCCCATGTTATCCAGTGAGCAACACACTCTCCACATGTCATCCAGTGAGTAACACAGTCTCCCCATGTTATCCTGTGTGTAACACACATTCCCCATGTTATCCAGTGTGTAACACCATCTCCCCATGTTATCTAGGGAGTAACACACTCTCCCCATATTATCTAGAGAGTAACACACTCTCCCCATGTTATCCAGTGAGTAACACACTCTCCACATGTTATCCAGTGTATAACACCATCTCCCCATGTTATCTAGAGAGTAACACAGTCTCCCCATGTTAACTAGTGAGTAACACACTCTCCACATGTTATCCAGTGAGTAACACACTCTCCACATGTTATCCAGTGAGTAACACACTCTCCCCATGTTATCCAGTGAGTAACACACTCTCCCTGTGTTATCCAGTGTGTAACACCATCTCCCCATGTTATCTAGTGAGTAAGACACTCTCCCCATGTTACCTAGAGAGTAACACACTCTCCCCATGTTCTCCAGTGAGTAACACACTCTTCCCCCTGTTATCCAGTGTGTAACACACTCTCCCCATGTTATCCAGTGTGTAACACACTCTCCCCATGTTATCTAGAGATTAACACACTCTCCCCCTGTTATCCAGTGAGTAACACACTCTCCACATATTATCCAGTGAGTAACACACTCTCCCCATGTTATCCAGTGAGTAACACACTCTCCCTGTGTTAACTAGTGTGTAACACCATCTCCCCATGTTATCTAGTGAGTAAGACACTCTCTCCATGTTATCTAGAGAGTAACACACTCTCCCCATGTTATCCAGTGAGTAACACACTCTTCCCCCTGTTATCCAGTGAGTAACACACTCTCCCCATGTTATCCAGGGTGTAACACACTCTATCCATGTTATCTAGAGAGTAACACACTCTCCACATGTTATCCAGTGAGCAACAGACTCTCCACATGTTATCTAGTGAGTAAGACACTCTACCCATGTTATCTAGAGAGTAACACACTCTCCCCATGTTACGTAGTGAGTAAGACGCTCTCCCCATGTTATCTAGAGAGTAACACACTCTTCACCCTGTTATCCAGTGTGTAACACCATCTCCCCATATTATCCAGTGAGTAACACACTCTCCCCATGTTATCCAGTGTGTAACACACTCTCCCCATGTTTTCGAGAGAGTAACACACTCTCCCCATATTATCCAGTGAGTAACATACTCTCCCCATATTATGCAGTGAGTAACCCACTCTCCACATGTTATCCAGTGAGTAACACACTCTCTCTGTGTTATCCAGTGTGTAACACACTCTCCCCATATTATCTAGAGTGTAACACATTCTCCCCATGTTATCCAGTGAGTAACACACTCTCCACATGTCATCCAGTGAGTAACACAGTCTCCCCATGTTATCCTGTGTGTAACACACATTCCCCATGTTATCCAGTGTGTAACACCATCTCCCCATGTTATCTAGGGAGTAACACACTCTCCCCATATTATCTAGAGAGTAACACACTCTCCCCATGTTATCCAGTGAGTAACACACTCTCCACATGTTATCCAGTGTGTAACACCATCCCCCCATGTTATCTAGGGAGTAACACACTCTCCCCATATTATCTAGAGAGTAACACACTCTCCCCATGTTATCCAGTGAGTAACACACTCTCCACATGTTATCCAGTGTGTAACACCATCCCCCCATGTTATCTAGAGAGTAACACACTCTCCCCATGTTAACTAGTGAGTAACACACTCTCCACATGTTATCCAGTGAGTAACACACTCTCCCTGTGTTATCCAGTGTGTACCACACTCTCCCCATATTATCTAGAGAGTAACACACTCTCCCCATGTTATCCAGTGAGTAACACACTCTCCACATTTTATCCAGTGAGTAACACAGTCTTCCCATGTTATCCTGTGTGTTACACACATTCCCCATGGCATCCAGTGTGTAACACCATCTCCCCATGTTATCTAGAGAGTAACACCCTCACCCCATGTTATCTGGTGAGTAACACACTCTCCCCATGTTATCTAGAGAGTACCACACTCTCCCCATGTTATCTACTGTGTAACACACTCTCCCCATGTCATCCAGAGTGTAACACCATCTCCCCAAGTTATCCAGTGTGTAACACATACTCCCCGTGTTATCCAGTGTGTAACACACTCTCCCCATGTCTTCCAGTGTGTAACACACTCTCCCCATGTCATCCAGTGTGTAACACACACTCCCCGTGTTATCCAGTGTGTAACACACTCTCCCCATGTTATCCAGTGTGTAACACACTCTCCCCATGTTTCCCAATATGTAACACACATTCCCATGATATCCAGTGTATAGCACACTTCCCTGTCACGTCCAGTGTGTAACACACCCGCCCTGTTTAAGCCAGTTGTAACTCCCTCTCACCCTGTTATTCAGTGTGTCATACAGACACTCTCCCCATGTTATCCAGTGTGTAACACAGTCTTCCCAGTGTTATCCAGTGTATAACACACTCTCCCCATGTTATCCAGTGTGTAAAACAGTCTCCCCATGTTATCCAGTGTGTAACATACTCTCCCCATGTTATCCAGTGTGTAACACCATCGCCTCATGTTATCCAGTGTGTAACACACTCTTCCCCTTGTTATCCAGTTTGTAATACACTCACCCCATGTTATCCAGTGTGTAACATACTCTCCCCATGTTATCCAGTGTGTAACACACTCTCCACATGTTATCCAGTGTGTAACACACTCGCCCCATGTTATCCAGTGTATAACACGTTCTCCCTGTGTTATCCAGTGTGTAATACCATCTCCTCATGTTATCCAGTGTGTAACACACTCTCGCCATGTTATCCAGTGTGTAACATACTCTCCCCATGTTTCCCAGTGTGTAACATCATCTCCTCATGTTACCCAGTGTGTCACACACTCTCCCCATGTTATCCAGTGTGTACCACACTTTCCCCATGTTATCCAGTGAGTAACACACTCTCCCCATGTTATCCAGTGAGTAACACATTCTCCCCATGTTATCCCGTGAGTAACACACTCTCCACATGTTATCCAGTGTGTAACACCATCTCCTCATGTTATCCAGTGTGTAACACACTCTCCACATGTAATCCAGAGTGTAACAACATCTCCCCATGTTATCTAGTGTGTAACACACTCTTCCCATTCATCCCGTGTGTAACACACTCTCCACATGTTATCCAGTGTTTAACACCATCTCCCCATGTTATCTAGAGAGTAACACACTCTCCCCATGTTAACTAGTGAATAACACACTCTCCGCATGTTATCCAGTGAGTAACACACTCTCCCTGTGTTGTCCAGTGTGGAACACACTCTCCCCATATTATCTAGAGAGTAACACACTCTCCCCATGTTATCCAGTGCGTAACACACTCTCCACATTTTATCCAGTGAGTAACACAGTCTCCCCATGTTATCCTGTGTGTAACACACATTCCCCATGTCATCCAGTGTGTAACACCATCTCCCCATGTTATCTAGGGAGTAACACACTCTCCCCATGTTATCTAGAGAGTAACGCACTCTCCCCATGTTATCTGTTGATTAACACACTCTCCCCATGTTATCTAGAGAGTACCACACTCTCCCCATGTTATCTAGTGTGTAACACACTCTCCCCATGTCATCCAGTGTGTAACACCATCTCCCCAAGTTATCCAGTGTGTAACGCATACTCCCCGTGTTATCCAGTGTGTAACACACTCTCCCCATGTCATCCAGTGTGTAACACACTCTCCCCATGTCATCCAGTGTGTAACACACACTCCCCGTGTTATCCAGTGTGTGACACACTCTCCCCATGTTATCCAGTGTGTAACACACTCTCCCCATGTTTCCCAATATGTAAGACACATTCCCAATATATCCAGTGTATAGCACACTTCCCTGTCACATCCAGTGTGTAACACACCCGCCCTGTTTAAACCAGTTGTAACTCCCTCTCACCTTGTTATTCAGTGTGTCATACAGACACTCTCCCCATGTTATCCAGTGTTTAACACAGTCTTCCCAGTGTTATCCAGTGTATAACACACTCTCCCCATGATATCCAGTGTGTAAAACACTCTCCCCATGTTATCCAGTGTGTAACATACTCTCCCCATGTTATCCAGTGTGAAACACCATCTCCTCATATTATCCAGTGTGTAACACACTCTTCCCCTTGTTATCCAGTTTGTAATACACTCTCCCCATGTTATCCAGTGTGTAACATACACTCCCCATGTTATCCAGTGTGTAACACCATCTCCCCATGTTATCCAGTGTGTAACACTCTCCCCATTTATCTAGTGTGTAACACATTCTCCCCATGTTATCCAGTTTGTAACACACTCTCCAAATGTTATCCAGTGTGTAACACACTCTCCCCATGTTATCCAGTGTATAATACGGTCTCCCTGTGTTATCCAGTGTGTAATACCATCTCCTCATGTTATCCAGTGTGTAACACACTCTTGCCATGTTATCCAGTGTGTAACATACTCTCCCCATGTTACCCAGTGTGTAACATCATCTCCTCATGTTACCCAGTGTGTAACACACTCTCCCCATGTATATATCCAGTGTGTACCCCACTGTCCCCATGTTATCCAGTGAGTAACACACTCTCCCCATGTTATCCAGTGAGTAACACATTCTCCCCATGTTATCCCGTGAGTAACACACTCTCCACATGTTATCCAGTGTGTAACACCATCTCCCCATGTTATCTAGAGAGTAACACACTCTCCCCATGTTATCCAGTGTGTAACACCATCTCCTCATGTTATCCAGTGTGTAACACACTCTCCACATGTAATCCAGAGTGTAACAACATCTCCCCATGTTATCTAATGTGTAACACACTCTCCCCATACATCCCGTGTGTAACACACTCTCCCCATGTTATCCAGTGTGTAACACACTCTCCCCATGTTATCTAGTGAGTAACACACTCTCCCCATGTTATCCATTGTGTAACACCATCTCCCCATTTATCCAATGAGTAACACACTCTCCCCATGTTATCCAGTGTGTAACACCATCTCCCCATTTATCCAGTGAATAACACACTCTCCCTGTGTTACCCAGTGTGTAACACACTCTCCCCATGTTATCCAGTGAGTAACACACTCTCCACATGTTATCCAGTGAGTAACACAGTCTCCCCATGTTATCCTGAGTGTAACACACATTCCCATGTTATCCAGTGTGTAACACCATCTCCCCATGTTATCTAGGAAGTAACACACTCTCCCCATGTTATCTAGAGAGTAACACACTCACCCCATGTTATCCAGGGAGTAACAGACTCTCCCCATGTTATCTAGAGAGTAACACACTCACCCCATGTTATCTAGTGAGTAACAAACTCTCCCCATGTTATCTAGAGAGTACCACACTCTCCCCATGGTATCTAGTGCGTAACACACTCTCCCCATGTCATCCAGTGTGTAACACCATCTCCCCATGTTATCCAGTGTGTAACACACACGCCCCGTGTTAACCAGTGTGTAACAAACTCTCCCCATGTCATCCAGTGTGTAACACACTCTCCCCATGTTATCCAGTGTGTAACACACACTCCCCGTGTTATCCAGTGTGTAACACACTCTCCCCATGTTATCCAGTGTGTAACACACTCTCCCCATGTTATCCCGTGAGTAACACCATCTTCCCATTTATCCAGTGTGTAACACACTCTCCACATGTTATCCAGTGTGTAACACACTCTCCCCATGTTATCCAGTGTGTAACACCATCTCCCAATTTATCCAGTGTGTAACACCATCTCACCTATTATCCAGTGAGTAACACACTCTCCCCATGTTATCCAGTGTGTAACACACTCTCCCCATGTTATCTAGAGAGTAAAACACTCTCCCTATATTATCCAGTGAGTAACACACTCTCCACATTTTATCCAGTGAGTAACACAGTCTCCCCATGTTATCCTGTGTGTAACACACATTCCCCATGTCATCCAGTGTGTAACACCATCTCCCCATGTTATCTAGGGAGTAACACACTCTCCCCATGTTATCTAGAGAGTAACACACTCTCCCCATGTTATCTGGTGAGTAACACACTCTCCCCATGTTATCTAGAGAGTACCACACTCTCTCCATGTTATCTAGTGTGTAACACACTCTCCCCATGTCATCCAGTGTGTAACACCATCTCCCCAATTCATCAAGTGTGTAACACATACTCCCCGTGTTATCCAGTGTGTAACACACTCTCCCCATGTCATCCCGTGTGTAACACACTCTCCCCATGTCATCCAGTGTGTAACACACACTCCCCGTGTTTTCCAGTGTGTAACACACTCTCCCCATGTTATCCAGAGAGTAACACACTCTCCCCATGTTATCCAGTGTGTAACACACTCTCCCCATGTTATCCAGTGTGTAACACACTCTCCCCATGTTTCCCAATATGTAACACACATTCCCATGATATCCAGTGTACAGCACACTTCCCTGTCACATCCAGTGTGTAACACACCCGCCCTGTTTAAGCCAGTTGTAACTCCCTCTCACCCTGTTATTCAGTGTGTCATACAGACACTCTCCCCATGTTATCCAGTGTGTAACACAGTCTTCCCAGTGTTATCCAGTGTATAACACACTCACCCCATGTTATGCAGTGTGTAACATACTCTTCCCATGTTATCCAGTGTGTAACACCATCTCCTCATGTTATCCAGTGTGTAACACACTCTTCCCCTTGTTATCCAGTTTGTAATACACTCTCCCCATGTTATCCAGTGTGTAACATACTCTCCCCATGTTATCCAGTGTGTAACACCATCTCCCCATGTTATCCAGTGTGTAACACTCTCCCCATGTTATCTAGTGTGTAACACATTCTCCCCATGTTATCCAGTGTGTAACTCACTCTCCACATGTTATCCAGTGTGTAACACACTCGCCCCATGTTATCCAGTGTATAACACGTTCTCCCTGTGTTATCCAGTGTGTAATACTATCTCCTCATGTTATCCAGTGTGTAACACACTCTCGCCATGTTATCCAGTGTGTAACATACTCTCCCCATGTTACCCAGTGTGTAATATCATCTCCTCATGTTACCCAGTGTGTCACACACTCTCCCCATGTTATCCAGTGTGTACCACACTGTCCCCATGTTATCCAGTGAGTAACACACTCTCCCCATGTTATCTAGAGAGTACCACACTCTCCCCATGGTATCTAGTGCGTAACACACTCTCCCCATGTCATCCAGTGTGTAACACCATCTCCCCATGTTATCCAGTGTGTAACACACACTCCCCGTGTTAACCAGTGTGTAACAAACTCTCCCCATGTCATCCAGTGTGTAACACACTCTCCCCATGTTATCCAGTGTGTAACACACACTCCCCGTGTTATCCAGTGTGTAACACACTCTCCCCATGTTATCCAGTGTGTAACACACTCTCCCCATGTTATCCCGTGAGTAACACCATCTTCCCATTTATCCAGTGTGTAACACACTCTCCACATGTTATCCAGTGTGTAACACACTCTCCCCATGTTATCCATTGTGTAACACCATCTCCCAATTTATCCAGTGTGTAACACCATCTCCCCATATTATCCAGTGAGTAACACACTCTCCCCATGTTATCCAGTGTGTAACACACTCTCCCCATGTTATCTAGAGAGTAAAACACTCTCCCCATATTATCCAGTGAGTAACACACTCTCCACATTTTATCCAGTGAGTAACACAGTCTCCCCATGTTATCCTGTGTGTAACACAAATTCCCCATGTCATCCAGTGTGTAACACCATCTCCCCATGTTATCTAGGGAGTAACACTCTCTCCCCATGTTATCTAGAGAGTAACACACTCTCCCCATGTTATCTAGTGTGTAACACACTCTCCCCATGTCATCCAGTGTGTAACACCATCTCCCCAATTCATCCAGTGTGTAACACATACTCCCCGTGTTATCCAGTGTGTAACACACTCTCCCCATGTCATCCCGTGTGTAACACACTCTCCCCATGTCATCCAGTGTGTAACACACACTCCCCGTGTTTTCCAGTGTGTAACACACTCTCCCCATGTTATCCAGTGTGTAACACACTCTGCCCATGTTTCCCAATATGTAACACACATTCCCATGATATCCAGTGTATAGCACACTTCCCTGTCACATCCAGTGTGTAACACACCCGCCCTGTTTAAGCCAGTTGTAACTCCCTCTCACCCTGTTATTCATTCTGTCATACAGACACTCTCCCCATGTTATCCAGTGTGTAACACAGTCTTCCCAGTGTTATCCAGTGTATAACACACTCACCCCATGTTATGCAGTGTGTAAAACACTCTCCCCATGTTATCCAGTGTGTAACATACTCTTCCCATGTTATCCAGTGTGTAACACCATCTCCTCATGTTATCCAGTGTGTAACACACTCTTCCCCTTGTTATCCAGTTTGTAATACACTCTCCCCATGTTATCCAGTGTGTAACATACTCTCCCCATGTTATCCAGTGTGTAACACCATCTCCCCATGTTATCCAGTGTGTAACACTCTCCCCATGTTATCTAGTGTGTAACACATTCTCCCCATGTTATCCAGTGTGTAACACACTCTCCACATGTTATCCAGTGTGTAACACACTCGCCCCATGTTATCCAGTGTATAACACGTTCTCCCTGTGTTATCCAGTGTGTAATACTATCTCCTCATGTTATCCAGTGTGTAACACACTCTCGCCATGTTATCCAGTGTGTAACATACTCTCCCCATGTTACCCAGTGTGTAATATCATCTCCTCATGTTACCCAGTGTGTCACACACTCTCCCCATGTTATCCAGTGTGTACCACACTGTCCCCATGTTATCCAGTGAGTAACACACTCTCCCCATGTTATCTAGAGAGTACCACACTCTCCCCATGGTATCTAGTGCGTAACACACTCTCCCCATGTCATCCAGTGTGTAACACCATCTCCCCATGTTATCCAGTGTGTAACACACACTCCCCGTGTTAACCAGTGTGTAACAAACTCTCCCCATGTCATCCAGTGTGTAACACACTCTCCCCATGTTATCCAGTGTGTAACACACACTCCCCGTGTTATCCAGTGTGTAACACACTCTCCACATGTTATCCAATGTGTAACACACTCGCCCCATGTTATCCAGTGTATAACACGTTCTCCCTGTGTTATCCAGTGTGTAATACTATCTCCCCATGTTACCCAGTGTGTAATATCATCTCCTCATGTTACCCAGTGTGTCACACACTCTCCCCATGTTATCCAGTGTGTACCACACTGTCCCCATGTTATCCAGTGAGTAACACACTCTCCCCATGTTATCCAGTGTGTAACACAATCTCCCCATGTTATCCCGTGAGTAACACCATCTTCCCATTTATCCAGCGTGTAACACACTCTCCACATGTTATCCAGTGTGTAACACACTCTCCCCATGTTATCCATTGTGTAACACCATCACCCCATTTATCCAGTGAGTAACACACTCTCCCCATGTTATCCAGTGTGTAACACCATCTCCCAATTTATCCAGTGTGTAACACCATCTCCCCATATTATCCAGTGAGTAACACACTCTCCCCATGTTATCCAGTGTGTAACACACTCTCCCCATGTTATCTAGAGAGTAAAACACTCTCCCCATATTATCCAGTGAGTAACACACTCTCCACATTTTATCCAGTGAGTAACACAGTCTCCCCATGTTATCCTGTGTGTAACACACATTCCCCATGTCATCCAGTGTGTAACACCATCTCCCCATGTTATCTAGGGAGTAACACACTCTCCCCATGTTATCTAGAGAGTAACACACTCTCCCCATGTTATCTGGTGAGTAACACACTCTCCCCATGTCATCCAGTGTGTAACACCATCTCCCCAATTCATCCAGTGTGTAACACATACTCACCGTGTTATCCAGTGTGTAACACACTCTCCCCATGTCATCCAGTGTGTAACACACACTCCCCGTGTTTTCCAGTGTGTAACACACTCTCCCCATGTTATCCAGTGTGTAACACACTCTGCCCATATTTCCCAATATGTAACACACATTCCCATGATATCCAGTGTATAGCACACTTCCCTGTCACATCCAGTGTGTAACACACCCGCCCTGTTTAAGCCAGTTGTAACTCCCTCTCACCCTGTTATTCAGTGTGTCATACAGACACTCTCCCCATGTTATCCAGTGTGTAACACAGTCTTCCCAGTGTTATCCAGTGTATAACACACTCACCCCATGTTATGCAGTGTGTAAAACACTCTCCCCATGTTATCCAGTGTGTAACATACTCTTCCCATGTTATCCAGTGTGTAACACTCTCCCCATGTTATCTAGTGTGTAACACATTCTCCCCATGTTATCCAGTGTGTAACACACTCTCCACATGTTATCCAGTGTGTAACACACTCGCCCCATGTTATCCAGTGTATAACACGTTCTCCCTGTGTTATCCAGTGTGTAATACTATCTCCTCATGTTATCCAGTGTGTAACACACTCTCGCCATGTTATCCAGTGTGTAACATACTCTCCCCATGTTACCCAGTGTGTAATATCATCTCCTCATGTTACCCAGTGTGTCACACACTCTCCCCATGTTATCCAGAATGTACCACACTGTCCCCATGTTATCCAGTGAGTAACACACTCTCCCCATGTTATCTGGTGAGTAACACACTCTCCCCATGTCATCCAGTGTGTAACACCATCTCCCCATGTTATCAAGTGTGTAACACACACTCCCCGTGTTAACCAGTGTGTAACAAACTCTCCCCATGTCATCCAGTGTGTAACACACTCTCCCCATGTTATCCAGTGTGTAACACACACTCCCCGTGTTATCCAGTGTGTAACACACTCTCCCCATGTTATCCAGTGTGTAACACACTCTCCCCATGTTATCCCGTGAGTAACACCATCTTCCCATTTATCCAGTGTGTAACACACTCTCCACATGTGATCCAGTGTGTAACACACTCTCCCCATGTTATCCATTGTGTAACACCATCACCCCATTTATCCAGTGAGTAACACACTCTCCCCATGTTATCCAGTGTGTAACACCATCTCCCAATTTATCCAATGTGTAACACCATCTCCCCATATTATCCAGTGAGTAACACACTCTCCCCATGTTATCCAGTGTGTAACACACTCTCCCCATGTTATCTAGAGAGTAAAACACTCTCCCCATATTATCCAGTGAGTAACACACTCTCCACATTTTATCCAGTGAGTAACACAGTCTCCCCATGTTATCCTGTGTGTAACACACATTCCCCATGTCATCCAGTGTGTAACACCATCTCCCCATGTTATCTAGGGAGTAACACACTCTCCCCATGTTATCTAGAGAGTAACACACTCTCCCCATGTTATCTGGTGAGTAACACACTCTCCCCATGTTATCTAGAGAGTACCACACTCTCCCCATGTTATCTAGTGTGTAACACACTCTCCCCATGTCATCCAGTGTGTAACACCATCTCCCCAATTCATCCAGTGTGTAACACATACTCCCCGTGTTATCCAGTGTGTAACACACTCTCCCCATGTCATCCCGTGTGTAACACACTCTCCCCATGTCATCCAGTGTGTAACACACACTCCCCGTGTTTTCCAGTGTGGAACACACTCTCCCCATGTTATCCAGTGTGTAACACACTCTGCCCATGTTTCCCAATATGTAAGACACATTCCCATGATATCCAGTGTATACCACACTTCCCTGTTACATCCAGTATGTAACACACCCGCCCTGTTTAAGCCAGTTGTAACTCCCTCTCACCCTGTTATTCAGTGTGTCATACAGACACTCTCCCCATGTTATCCAGTGTGTAACACAGTCTTCCCAGTGTTATCCAGTGTATAACACACTCTCCCCATGTTATCCAGTGTGTAAAACACTCTCCCCATGTTATCCAGTGTGTAACATACTCTCCCCATGTTATCCAGCGTGTAACACCATCTCCTCATGTTATCCAGTGTGTAACACACTCTTCCCCTTGTTATCCAGTTTGTAATACACTCTCCCCATGTTATCCAGTGTGTAACATACTCTCCCCATGTTATCCAGTGTGTAACACCATCTCCCCATGTTATCCAGTGTGTAACACTCTCCCCATGTTATCTAGTGTGTAACACACTCTCCCCATGTTATCCAGTGTGTAACACACTCTCCACATGTTATCCAGTGTGTAACACACTCGCCCCATGTTATCCAGTGTATAACACGTTCTCCCTGTGTTATCCAGTGTGTAATACTATCTCCTCATGTTATCCCGTGTGTAACACACTCTCGCCATGTTATCCAGTGTGTAACATACTCTCCCCATGTTACCCAGTGTGTAACATCATCTCCTCATGTTACCCAGTGTGTCACACACTCTCCCCATGTTATCCAGTGTGTACCACACTGTCCCCATGTTATCCAGTGAGTAAGACACTCTCCCCATGTTATCCAGTGAGTAACACATTCTCCCCATGTTATCCCGTGAGTAACACACTCTCCACATGTTATCCAGTGTGTAACGCCATCTCCCCATGTTATCTAGAGAGTAACACACTCTCCCCATGTTATCCAGTGTGTAACACCATCTCCTGATGTTATCCAGTGTGTAACACACTCTCCACATGTAATTCAGAGTGTAACAACATCTCCCCATGTTATCTAGTGTGTGACACACTCTCCCCATTCATCCCGTGTGTAACACACTCTCCACATGTTATCCGGTGTGTAACACCATCTCCCCATGTTATCTAGAGAGTAACATACTCTCCCCATGTTAACTAGTGAGTAACACACTCTCCACATGTTATCCAGTGAGTAACACACTCTCCCTGTGTTATCCAGTGTGTAACACACTCTCCCCATATTATCTAGAGAGTAACACACTCTCCCCATGTTATCCAGTGAGTAACACACTCTCCCCATGTTATCCAGTGTGTAACAGACTCTCCCCATGTTATCCAGTGAGTAACACACTCTCCCTATGTTATCCATTGTGTAACACCATCTCCCCATTTATCCAGTGAGTAACACACTCTCCCCATGTTATCCAGTGTGTAACACCATCTCCCCATTTATCCAGTGAATAACACACTTTCCCTGTGTTACCCAGTGTGTAACACACTCTCCCCATGTTATCCAGTGAGTAACACACTCTCCACATGTTATCCAGTGAGTAACACAGTCTCCCCATGTTATGCTGTGTGTAACACACATTCCCCATGTTATCCAGTGTGTAACACCACCTCCCCATGTTATCTAGGGAGTAACACACTCTCCCCATGTTATCTAGAGAGTAACACACTCTCCCCATGTTATCCAGTGAGTAACACACTCTCCCCATGTCAACCAGTGTGTAACACTATCTCCCCATGCTATCCAGTGTGGAACACACACTCCCCGTGTTATCCAGTGTGTAACAAACTCTCCCCATGTCATCCAGTGTGTAACACACTCTCCCCATGTTATCCAGTGTGTAACACACACTCCCCGTCTTATCCAGTGTGTAACACACTCTCCCCATGTTATCCAGTGTGTAACACACTCTCCCCATGTTATCCAGTGAGTAACACCATCTCCCCATTTATCCAGTGTGTAACACACTCTCCGCATGTTATCCAGTGTGTAACACACTCTCCCCATGTTATCCATTGTGTAACACCATCTCCCCATTTATCCAGTGAGTAAAACACTCTCCCCATGTTATCCAGTGTGTAACACCATCTCCCAATTTATCCAGTGTGTAACACCATCTCCCCATATTATCCAGTGAGTAACACACTCTCCCCATGTTATCCAGTGTGTAACACACTCACCCCATGTTATCTAGAGAGTAAAACACTCTCCCCATATTATCCAGTGAGTAACACACTCTCCCCATGTTAGCTAGTGTGTAACATCATCTCCCCGTGTTATCTAGTGAGTAACACACTCTCCCCATGTTATCCAGTGTGTAACACAGTCTTCCCAGTGTTATCCAGTGTATAACACACTCTCCCCATGTTATCCAGTGTGTAAACCACTCTCCCCATGTTATCCAGTGTGTAACATACTCTCCCCACGTTATCCAGTGTGTAACACCATCTCCTCATGTTATCCAGTGTGTAACACACTCTTCCCCTTGTTATCCAGTTTGTAATACACTCTCCCCATGTTATCCAGTGTGTAACATACTCTCCCCATGTTATCCAGTGTGTAACACCATCTCCCCATGTTATCCAGTGTGTAACACTCTCCCCATGTTATCCAGTGTGTACCACACTGTCCCCATGTTATCCAGTGAGTAACACACTCTCCCCATGTTATCCAGTGAGTAACACATTCTCCCCATGTTATCCCGTGAGTAACACACTCTCCACATGTTATCCAGTGTGTAACGCCATCTCCCCATATTATCCAGTGAGTAACACACTCTCCCCATGTTAGCTAGTGTGTAACATCATCTCCCCGTGTTATCTAGTGAGTAACACACTCTCCCCATGTTATCCAGTGTGTAACACAGTCTTCCCAGTGTTATCCAGTGTATAACACACTCTCCCCATGTTATCCAGTGTGTAAAACACTCTCCCCATGTTATCCAGTGTGTAACATACTCTCCCCATGTTATCCAGTGTGTAACACCATCTCCTCATGTTATCCAGTGTGTAACACACTCTTCCTCTTGTTATCCAGTTAGTAATACACTCTCCCCATGTTATCCAGTGTGTAACATACTCTCCCCATGTTATCCAGTGTGTAACACCATCTCCCCATGTTATCCAGTGTGTAACACTCTCCCCATGTTATCCAGTGTGTACCACACTGTCCCCATGTTATCCAGTGAGTAACACACTCTCCCCATGTTATCCAGTGTGTAACACATTCTCCACATGTTATCCAGAGTGTAACACCATCTCCCCATGTTACCTAGTGTGTAACACACTCTCCCCATTCATCCCATATGTAACACACTCTCCCCATGTTATCCAGTGTGTAACACACTCTCCCCATGTTATCTAGTGAGTAACACACTCTCCCCATGTTATCCAGTGTGTAACACCATCTCCCCATTTATCCAGTGAACAACACACTCTCCCTGTGTTACCCAGTGTGTAACACACTCTCCCCATATTATCTAGAGAGTAACACACTCTCCCCATGTTATCCAGTGAGTAACACACTCTCCACATGTTATCCAGTGAGTAACACAGTCTCCCCATGTTATCCTGTGTGTAACACACATTCCCCATGTTATCCAGTGTGTAACACCATCTCCCCATGTTATCTAGGGAGTAACACACTCTCCCCATATTATCTAGAGAGTAACACACTCACCCCATGTTATGTAGGGAGTAACACACTCTCCCCATGTTATCTAGAGAGTACCACACTCTCCCCATTTTCTCTTGTGCGTAACACACTCTCCCCATGTCATCCAGTGTGTAACACCATTTCCCCATGTTATCCAGTGTGTAACACACACTCCCCGTGTTATCCAGTGTGTAACACACTCTCCCATGTCATCCAGTGTTTAACACACTCTCCCCATATTATCCAGTGAGTAACACACTCTCCTCATGTTAGCTAGTGTGTAACACACTCTCCCCATGTTATCTTGTGAGTAACACACTCTTTCCATGTCATCCAGTGTGTAACACACTCTCCCCATTTATCCAGTGAGTAACACACTCTCCCCATGTTATCCAGTGTGTAACACACTCTCGCCATTTATCCAGTGTGTAACACACTCTCCCCATTTATCCAGTGTGTAACACACTCTCCCCATTTATCCAGTGTGTAACACACTCTCCCCATTTATCCAGTGAGTAACACACTCTCCCCATGTTATCCTGTGTGTAACACACTCTCCCCATTTATCCAGTGTGTAACACACGCTCCCCATTTATCCAGTCTGTAACACACTCTCCCCATTTATCCAGTGTGTACCACACTCTCCCCATTTATCCAGTGTGTAACACACTCTCCCCATATTATCCAGTGTGTCACACATCTCCCTGTCCAATCCAGTGAGTAACACACTATCACCCTGTTATCCAGTTACACACTCCTGTTTTCCAGCATGCAACACACTCTTTCCATGTCATCCAGAGTGGAACACACTCTGTTATCCAGTGTGTAACACACACACTCCCTGTGTTTTCCAGTGTGCGACACACTCTCTCCGTGTTATCCGGTGTGGAACACACTCTCTCCCTGTAATCCGGTGTGTAACAAACTCTGCCCAATGTTATCCAGTGTGTAACACAATCTTCTGCATTATCCCATGTGTACCACACTCTGCCTAAGTTATCCAGTGTGTAAGACAATTTCCCCTTGTTTTGCAGTGTGTAGTACATTCTCCCTGTGTTATCCAGTGTGTAACACAGTCTCACTGCGTTGTCCAGTGTGTAATACACCCTCCCCATGTTATCCAGTGTGCAGCACACTCTCATTGTGTTACCCAGTCAGTAACACACAAACCCTCCCTGTGTTAACCAATGTGTGTGAATGGTGGGTGGGTCTGTGTAGGTCTGTATGGGGCTTTGGGGCTGTGGGTGTCTGCAAAGGGCGGGTGGGTCTTTGGGGGGTTGTGAATGGGGCCTTTGCCTGTGGAGTTCTGGGAATGGGTGGTGGATTTCTGGATGTCTGGGACTGGGGGTATGTTTTGCGGGAATCTGTGAATGGGGGGGTAAATCTGTGGGGGTCTGTGAATGGGGGGGTGTAAGGGAGGTTTTAAATTGGGGGTGTTGTGTTATGCTGCTTCGGACAATACAGGCTGCTACTTGATGCAGTCTTAACGAAAGGATGCTCCAGACTATGAAATGAGTCCAACGTGTTTATTGAACTATTAACACTATTCTCAAATTAGTTCGACTCTCTGCTAATCTAACTGTAGTAACTCAGTCTAACTGTACCAGCTTGCTCTAAGCCACGTGCTGGGGTGTGATGATGCTGATCAACCCTGTCTAACTCTCTAGATGTCTGTCTATGGAAAGAGGCAGGGCGTGAGTGCCTCATCCCTTTTATAGTGTTTATGTCATGCCCCCTTGTGGTGATGCCATCTCTGAGTGTCCTGACTGCCCATTGGTTGTGTCCTATTCTGAGTGTTCATTCGTTGCATGTTTGCATATCATGACATCTCCCCCCTTTTTTTTTTAGATGTATATACATGTGAACGTGTCTGTCTAATGTGACTGACTGAGGAGTACAGAACAGAACAAACAAAACAAATGTTCATCAGTCCAGTCTCTGAGGCTTACGTCTGATCCTCATCGACCGCCGGAGAGGTGGTGGAGGGGATGACGGTGTCTCGACAGGCGAGTGGGAGGCACGACTGGTGGCCTTGTGGTTCGAGGTGTCTGGAGGTGGCAATTCGACATGTGGAAATGGAGGGGAAAGTGGTTGTCGTCAAGCAGCTTTTCGCAGTGCCCTTCGATTCCTTCGCACAATGGAGCCATCAGCCATACGTATGACATAGGATCTGGGGGCGGCCTGTCGAACAAAGACAGACGGAGCAGACCACCCACCATCCGGTATCTTGATCCTGACCATGTCTGCCGGGGATAGCACATCCAGATCGGTGGCATGTGCGTCATAGCCCTGCTTCTGGCTGTCACAAAGCTGCTGTATCTTCTGCAGCACCGGGAGGTGATCAAGGTTGGGCAGGTGTATGGCTGGAAGCATCACCCGCAGGTCCCTGTTCGTCAGCAGTTGAGCTGGTGACATGCCAGTGGACAAGGGAGTCGCCCAGTACACAAGTAGTGCAAGGTGTATGTCGGAAGCGGAGTCCGTGGCCTTGCGGATGAGATGCTTAACGATGTGCACCCCGTTTTCGACTTTGCCATTGGACTGCGGATAGTGCGGACTGGAGGTGACATGCCTGAAATTGTAGCTCTTGGCAAACGTGGACCATTCTCCACTGTGGAAGCACGGGCCATTGTCGCTCATGAAGGTGTTCGGGATGCCATGCCGTGAGAATGGCTCTTTACACGCTTTTTAAAAAATATATATTTATTAAAGTTTTTTAACACAATTTTTCTCCCTTACAAACAATAACCCACCCCCCTCGTAACAAAAAATAATGTGAAATCACGCAGAGCAAGTATACATGGCAAAATGATATATTTACACAGCTTTGTACACTGGCCCTCACCCGTACGTGCCAGTTTCCCCAACCCTTCATGTTATCTCTTGCTCATCCACCCTCCCAGGCAGTCCCCCCTTTCACCCCCCCCTCCCCTCCCAGGACGTCCCCTCCACCCCCCACCCCCCACCCCCCAAGGTTGCTGCTGCTGCTGACCGACCTACCTCTAACGCTCCGCGAGATAGTCTAGGAACGGTTGCCACCGCCTGTAGAACCCCTGCGCAGACCCTCTCAAGGCGAACTTGATCCTCTCCAACTTTATGAACCCAGCCATATCATTTATCCAGGCCTCCAGGCTGGGGGGCTTCGCCTCCTTCCACATTAGCAAGATCCTTCGCCGGGTTACTGGGGACGCAAAGGCCAGAATGCCGGCCTCTTTCACCTCCTGCACTCCCGGTTCGTCCACTACTCCAAATATTGCTAGCCCCCAGCTTGGCTTGACCCGGACTTTCACCACCTGAGATATTGCTCCCGCCACTCCTCTCCAGAACCCCTCCAGTGCCGGGCATGACCAAAACATATGGACATGGTTCGCCGGGCTCCCTGAGCACCTTCCACATCTGTCCTCTACCCCAAAGAACCTACTCAACCTCGCCCCCGTCAAGTGCGCTCTGTGGACCACCTTAAATTGTATCAGGCTGAGCCTGGCACACGAGGAGGAGGAAATAACCCTACTTAGGGCATCAGCCCACAGACCTTCCTCGATCTCCTCCCCCAGCTCCGTCTCCCATTTACCCTTCAGCTCTTCTACCAGTGCTTCCCCTCTTCTTTCAACTCCTGGTGTATTTCCGACACCTTGCCCTCCCCGACCCATACACCCGAGATCACCCTATCTTGAACTTCTTGTGCCGGAAGCAACGGGAATTCCCTCACCTGTCGCCTCACAAAAGCCCTCACCTGCACCTGCATATATCTAAAGGCATTTCCCGGGGGTAACTCGAACTTCTCCTCCAGTGCCCCTAGGCTCGCAAACGTCCCGTCGATGAACAGGTCTCCTATTCTTCCAATCCCCGCCCAATGCCTGCTCTGGAACACACCGTCCATCTTCCCCGGGACAAACCGGTGGTTACCCCTGATCGGGGACCACACTGATGCTCCCATTGCACCCCGGTGCCGTCTCCACTGGCCCCAGATCCTTAGCGTTGCCGCCACCACCGGGCTCGTGGTATACTTTGTCGGCGAGAGCGGCAGCAGTGCCGTCACCAACGCCCCCACGCTCGTTCCTTTACAGGACGCCATCTCCATCCTCTTCCATGCCGCCCCCTCTCCCTCCATAACCCACTTGCAGATCATCGCCACATTTGCTGCCCAGTAGTAGCTGCCCAGGTTTGGCAGCGCCAACCCTCCTCGGTCCCTACGCGTTCCAGGAACCCTCTCCTTACTCTTGGGGTCTTATTTGCCCACACAAACCCCATAATACTCCTGCCTACTCTCTCAAAAAAGGCGTTAGTGATCACGATGGGAAGGCACTGAAACACAAACCGAAACCTTGTAAGGACCACCATTTTGACCGAATGCACTCTACCCGCCAGCGAGAGCGGTAACATGTACCATCTCTTGAAATCCTCCTCCATTTGCTCCACCAACCTCGTCAGATTCAGTTTATGTAGTGTCCCCCAACTCCTGGCTATCTGGATCCCCAGATACTGAAAGCTCCCTTCCGCCCTCCTCAGCGGTAGGTCCCCTATCCCTCTTTCTTGGTCCCCCGCCTGTAATACAAAGAGCACACTCTTCCCTACATTGAGCTTATAGCCCGAAAACTCCCCAAACACCCTTAGAGTCTGCATGACCTCCACCATCCCCTCCATTGGATCCGCCACGTACAGCAACAGGTCATCCGCATATAGCGACACCCGATGCTCTTCTCCCCCTCGGACCACCACCCTCCATTTATTAGCCTCCCTCAATGGCATGGCCAATGGTTCGATCGCCAATGCGAACAACAGGGGGGACAGGGGGCACCCCTGCCTCGTCCCTCGGTACAGTCGAAAGTACTCCGACCTCCGCCGGTTCGTCACTACACTCGCCATCGGGGCTCTGTAAAGGAGCTTAACCCAATTGATAAACTCTACCCCGAACCCAAACCTACGCAGCACCTCCCAGAGGTACTCCCACTCTACTCGGTCAAAGGCCTTCTCCGCGTCCATAGCTGCCACTATCTCCGCCTCTCCCTCCTCCGATGGCATCATTATCACGTTTAAGAGCCGCCGCACATTGGTGTTTAGTTGCCTGCCCTTTACAAATCCCGTCTGATCCTCGTGGATTACCACCGGGACACAGTCCTCGATCCTCGTGGCCAGCACTTTTGCCAGCAACTTTGCATCCACATTGAGGAGCGAGATCGGCCTGTACGATCCACATTGCAGTGGGTCCTTGTCCCGCTTTAGGATCAAAGAAATTGCCGCTTCCGACATTGTCGGGGGCAGGGTCCCCTCCTCTCTTGCCTCATTAAAGGTCCTCACCAGTAGCGGGGCCAACAGGTCTGCGTACCTCCTGTAGAACTCCACCGGGAATCCGTCCGGTCCCGGGGCCTTCCCCGCCTGCATGCTCCCCAAACCCTTGCTCAGCTCATCCAACCCAATTGGTGCCCCCAAACCAGCCACCTCTTGCTCCTCCACCATCGGGAATCTCAGCTGATCTAGGAATCGTCTCTCTTTACACTCTTTGATGACGGTCCGTGAGGTGAGGTCTGGCAGCTTCAGCACCTCAGGATAGTTCGAAACGTCATCGATGATTAAGATATAGTCACGACCATTCGCGTGGAATAGGTCAATGCCAACCTTGGACCACGGAGAGGTCTCTAGGTCATGTGGTTGGAGCGTCTCCTTGCTCTGCGCTGGTTGGAACCTCTGACAGGTTTCTCAGTTCAGGACCATGTCCGTAATGTCCTGGTTGATGCCGGGCCAGTAGACAGCTTGCCGGGTCCTGCGTCTGCACTTTTCTATGTCCAGGTGTCCCTCATGAATCTGCCGCAGCACCATGCTCTGGAGACGTAATGAGATGACTATCCTGTCCAGCTTGACCAGGATGCTGTCGATCAGCGTCAGGTCATCCTTGACGTTGTAGAATTGAGGGCATTGCCCTATCTGCCAGCCATTGCTGAGGTTGTGGATGACTTGCTGCAACAGGGGCTCTTTGGCCGTCTCTTCTCGGATGAGAACGATCTTCTCATCTGTTGCCGGGAGAGTGCTTGCACACAGTTGTACCTGCAATTCAATGTGCTGAATGGTCTCCAGTGGTTCACTGGGTGAGTTGACGGAGCGGGACAATGCATCGGCGATGATGAGCTCCTTGCCAGGCGTGTACACCAAATTGAAATCATACCTCCGGAGTTTGAGCAGAGTTCTCTGCAAACGAGGCGTCATGTCGTTCAGGTCCTTTTGGATGATGTGGACCAGAGGCCTATGACAGTAAATGTTGGCTAGCCGTAGACATAATCATGAAATTTGAGGGTGCCGGTGAGAAGACCTAAACATTCCTTCTCAATCTGCGCATATCTGGTCTCAGTGGGTGTCATTGCCCGTGACGCGTATGCTACTGGTACCCAGGAGGACGTGTCGTCTCTTTGAAGCAACACCGCCCAATGCCATCCTGACTCGCATCTGTGGATATCTTGGTCTCTCGGTCTGGGTCAAAGAATGCAAGGACGGGTGCAGTGGTGAGCTTGGCTTTCAGCTCCAGCCACTCTGATCGGTGCTCCGCCTTCCACTCAAAGGCAGTTGATTTTTATCACCAGGTTGCGTAGGGCCGTGGTGTGTGTGGCCAAATTCGGGATGAACTTGCCAAGGAAATAGACCATTCCCAGGAAGCGCAGTACTGCCTTCTTGTCCTCGGGGACTTTCATTGCATCGATGGCTTTAATTTTGTCTGTGCCCGGGCGCACACGTGTTGTGAAATCTGATCGCCCAGGAATTTCAGTGTGGATGTCCCAAAACAGCACTTGGACCTGTTTAGCTTGAGGCCATGTTCATGTATACATCGGAATATTTTCTTGAGTCGCGACACATGTTCCTCTGGGGTTGTGGACCAGATTATGATATTTTCAACGTTGACACGAACCCCTTCTATTCCCTCCATCATCTGCTCCATGATGCGATGGAAAATCTCTGATGCCGAGGTGATGCCAAATGGCATTCGGTTGTAGCAGAATCTGACAAAAGGCGTGTTGAAGGTGCAGAGCCTTCTGCTGGATTCTTCAAGTTGGATTTGCCAAAATCCTTGGGATGTGTCCAATTTTGTGAAGAAGCGCGCGTGTGCCATCTCACTGGGGATTTCTTCCCTCTTCGGGATGGGGTAATGTTCCCGCATAATGTTTTTGTTTAGATCCTTGGGTTCAATGCAGATGTGGAGGTCCCCCGATGGCTTCTTTATGCACACCATCAAGCAGACCGAGTCGGTTGGTTCAGTGACCTTGGAGATGATGCCTTTTTGTTGTAGACTCATGAGCTATGCCTTCAGGCGCTCTCTCAGTGGAGCAGGGACCCGTCGTGGTGCATGGACCTCTGGCTTGGCATCAGTCCGCAGTAGAATCTTGTACTCGTACGGCAGCGTACCCATCCCGCTAAATACATCTGGGTACTAGGTGAGGATGTCGTCGATGCTGGCCTGAAGATCCGAATGGGCCGGCGTTGTGGTGTCGACCCTTTGAATGAGGTTCAGTTGTTTGCAGGCGTGCGCACCTAGCAGGGACGCCCTGTCTGGTTTAACAATCTCAAAGCTTAAGCTTGCTTGTGTGTGTCGGCTGGACACCTGTAGATGGCAGGACCCAGTGCCTTGATTGCGTTTCCGTTGTAGTCCAGGAGTTTGCAGCTGGAAGGATTGTGGGGGGCTTCTTGATTCTCTTGAAGTCCACCTGCGAAATCAGGTTGGCAGAGGCACCTGTATCCAGTTTGAACTGGATGGGGCAGTAGTTGCATGCCATTCATCCTCGGAATCCACGATCAGGATTGATTGGACTTGCAATGTGTCCGGTGTGGCGTATTCACACTTCGTAATAATGCCCACTCGGTAAGTGTTGTCCAGGTATTCATCATCTGGATCCATCGCACTGCCTGGATCAGAGTCATGCATTCGGTGTTGCACACTTCTGATGCGACGCTGTCGGAATTGGGAGCGCTGGCTCCTGACTGGTGGTGCAGATCTGCACAGGGCTGCATAGTGGTTTGGTTTCCCACAGTTTAAACAGTGTTTGCTTCTTGCAGGGCAGTTTTTTTTTAAATGGGCGGTGCCGCAGTTCGCACACGTCCTGACGTCGGCGTCATGACGCTCAGTGCGACGCTGCGCATACGCGGTGCGGTTCTCGGACGTCAGCACCTGCGCAGTGTGGCTTTCGGCCGCTTCGTGTTCCCGGTTGCATGCGTTGGGCCCTGGGAAGAGCGCACAAAATGGCTGCTTTCGTCAATGTGGAGGCGCTGCATCCGGGAGATGGCCTGAACACTCTCCACCTCGTGGGAGGCTTGTTTTTCACTTTCTGCCGTTTTGTACTGTGAATAGCGATTTTTAGCGTGCTCATGCACAGTACACGTTTCAATCGCGACTGGCAGGGTCATGTGCTTGATTTTCAACAATTGCTCTCGTCGAGGATCAGAGTGAACTCCAAAACGATTCAGTCTCTGATCATGGAGTCAGTGATATCACCGAAGTTGCCGGATTACGCTAGCAGTCTAAGGTTAGTTCGATAGGAGTTGAAGGTTTTGCCTTTACCTTGCATCCTCTGCTTGAAGATGTAGCGCTCGAAGATTTCGTTGTTGTCCACCTCGCAGAGGCTGTCGAATTTGTCCAGGATGGTTTGGTACTTTGTTTTGTCCTACCCTTCGGAATAAAGTTGAAGATCTCTACCGCGTGGTCACCCGCAGTGGTGAGTAGAAGAGCTATCTTCCGAGCATCGGTCGCGCCATTGAGGTCGGATGCTTCCACGTATAGTTGAAATTTCAGCTTGAATGATCGCCAGTTGCCGCTAAGATTGCCGGTGGTCCTGAGCTGATGAGGAGCCTGAATCTTGTCCATTGTGCCTGTAGTCAGGAGCTGGTTGTCACGGATCTTGCTGAGTTGAACTGAATAGATTGAACAGTCACTCCTGGTATCATGTTGTGTTATGCTGCTTCAGATAACACAGGCTGCTACTTGATGCAGTCTTAACTAAAGGATGCTCCAGACTCTGAAATGAGTTCAAAGTGTTTATTGAACTATTAACACAGTTCTCAAATGAGTTCGACTCTCTGCTAATCTAACTGTAGTAACTCAGTCTAACTGTACCAGTTTGCTCTAAGCCACGTGCTGGGGTGTGATGCTGCTGATCAACCCTGTCTAACTCTCTAGATGTCTGTCTGTGGAAAGAGGCAGGGTGTGAGTGCCTCATCCCTTTTATAGTGTTTATGTCATGCCCCCTTGTGGTGATGCCACCTCTGAGGGTCCTGACTGCCCATTGGTTGTGTCCTATTCTGAGTTCATTGGTTGCATGTTTGCACATCATGACAGGGGGTTGGTCTGTGGAGGACTGTGAAAGTGGGGGCTGGTCTGTGGGGGTCTGTGAATGTGGGGGTTAGTCTGTGGGGGTCTGTGAATGTGGTGGCTGGTCTGTGAGGGGTCTGTGAATGTGGGGGTTGGTCTGTGGGGGTCTGTGAATGTGGGGGTTGGTCTGTGGGGGTCTGTGAATGTGGGGGTTGGTCTGTGGGGGTCAGTGAATGTGGGGATTGGACTGTGAGGGGTCTGTGAATGTGGGGGTTTGTCTGTGAATGCGGGGATTGGTCTGTGAATGCGGGGATTGGTCTGTAAGGGGACTGTGAATGTGGGGGTTTGTCTGTGAATGTGGGGGTTGGTCTGTGGGGGTCTGTGAATGTGGGGGTTGGTCTGTGGGGGTCTGTGAATGTGGGGATTGGACTGTGAGGGGTCTGTAAATGTGGGGGTTGGTCAGTGAGGGGTCTGTGAATGTGGGGGTTGGTCAGTGAGGGGTCTGTGGATGTGGGGGTTGGTCAGTGAGGTGTCTGTGAATGTGTGGGTTGGTCTGTGAATGCGGGGATTGGTCTGTGAATGCGGGGATTGGTCTGTGAATGCGGGGATTGGTCTGTGAGGGGACTGTGAATGTGGGGATTGGTCTGTGAGGGGTCTGTGAATGTGGGGGTTTGTCTGTGAATGTGGGGGTTGGTCAGTGAGGGGTCTGTGAATGTGGGGATTGGTCTGTGAATGTGGGGGTTTGTCTGTGAATGTGGGGGCTGGTCTGTGAATGCGGGGATTGGTCTGTGAGGGGTCTGTGAATGTGGGGGTTTGTCTGTGAATGTGGGGGCTGGTCTGTGAATGCGGGGATTGGTCTGTGAATGCGGGGATTGGTCTGTGAGGGGACTGTGAATGTGGGGGTTTGTCTGTGAATGTGGGGGTTGGTAAGTGAGGGGTCTGTGAATGTGGGGGTTGGTCAGTGAATGTGGGGGTTGGTCTGTGAGTGGTCTGTGAATGTGGGGGCTGGTCAGTGAATGTGGGGGTTGGTCTGTGAATGTGGGGGTTGGTCTGTGAATGTGGGGATTGGTCTGTGAATGTGGGGATTGGTCTGTGAATGTGGGGATTGGTCTGTGAATGTGGGGGTTGGTCTGTGAATGTGGGGGTTGGTCTGTGGGGGTCAGTGAATGTGGGGGTTGGTCTGTGAATGTGGGGATTGGTCTGTGAATGTGGGGGTTGGTCTGTGAGGGGTCTGTGAATGTGGGGGTTGGTCTGTGAATGTGGGGGTTGGTCAGTGAGGGGTCTGTGAATGTGGGGGCTGGTCTGTGGGGGTCTGTGAATGTGGGGGTTGGTCAGTGAGGGGTCTGTGAATGTGGGGGTTGGTCAGTGAGGGGTCTGTGAATGTGGGGGTTGGTCTGTGGAGGTCTGTGAATGTGGGGGTTGGTCAGTGAGGGGACTGTGAATGTGGGGGTTGGTCTGTGAATGTGGGGGTTGGTCAGTGAGGGGACTGTGAATGTGGGGGTCGTCTGTGGGGGTCTGTGAATGTGGGGGTTGGTCTGTGAATGGGGGTGGGCCTGTGAATGTGGGGGGGGTCTGTGGGGGTCTGTGAATGGGGGGTGGGTCTGTGAATGGGGGGGGGTCTGTGGGGGTCTGTGAATGGGGGGTGGGTCTGTGAATGGGGGTGGGTCTGTGAATGGGGGGGTGGGTCTGTGGGGGTCTGTGAATGGGGGGTGGGTCTGTGAATGGGGGTGGGTCTGTGAATGGGGGGTGGGTCTGTGAATGGGGGGTGGGTCTGTGAATGGGGGGTGGGTCTGTGTGGGCCTGTGAATGGGGGGTGGATCTGTGAATGGGGGGGGTCTGTGAATGGGGGGTGGGTCTGTGAACTGGGGTGGGTCTGTGAATGGGGGGTGGGTCTGTGAATGGGGGGTGGGTCTGTGAATGGGGGGGTGGGTCTGTGGGGGTCTGTGAATGGGGGGGTGGGTCTGTGAATGGGGGGGTCTGTGTGGGTCTGTGAATGGGGGGTGGGTCTGTGGGGGTTTGTGAATGGGGGGGTGGGTCTGCGAATGGGGGGGAGTCTGTGTGGGTCTGTGAATGGGGGGTGGGTCTGTGGGGGTCTGTGAATGGAGGGTGGGTCTGTGGGGGTCTGTGAATGGGGGGTGGGTCTGTGAATTGGGGGTCGTCTGTGTGGGTCTGTGAATGAGGGTGGGTCTGTGAATGGGGGTGGGTCTGTGAATGGGGGGTAGGTCGGTGTGGGTCTGTGAATGGGGGGGTGGGTCTGTGAATGGGGGGGGTGTCTGTGAATGGGGGGGTGGGTCTGTGGGGGTCTGTGAATGGGGGGGTCTGTGTGGGTCTGTGAATGGGGGGGTGGCTCTGTGAATGGGGGGTGGGTCTGTGAATGGGGGGTGGGTCTGTGTGGGCCTGTGAATGGGAGGTGGGTCTGTGAATGGGGGGGGGGGGGTTCTGTGATGGAGAAGGTTGCTCTTTCAGGATTTGGGCACCTCAGTGCCCTGGAGTGGTGTTAGATGGGGACCCGGGTTCGATACCCGGCGTCGGTCCCTGTTTGTGCGGAATCTGCACGTTCTCCCCAGTTTCCTCCGGGTGCTCCGGTTTCCTCCCACAAAGTCCCGAAAAACGTGCAGGTTAAGTGAATTGGACATTCTGAATTCTCCCTCAGTGTACCCAAACAGGTGCCGAGATGTGGCGAGTAGGGGCTTTTCACAGTGTTAATGTAAGCCTACTTGTGACTGCAAAGATTATTATTCTGAAGCATCAGAAGCCTGTCTCTGCAATGCAAATGCCTCCCTTTCTTCGACTCAGAAAAGAAGCAAAGCACCGATGCCCGACACAGTTGAGCAGCCCCGGCTGGAGAGGTCCCATGTCAGCTGGTGCATCACTGCAGAGGTAGAAAGTGATGGTGGTGACATAATGTAAATGTTTACTGTGACAAAATGTTCAGAGAGAGCTGGCTCAGAGAGAAATTGGTTTATTCAGCAACAGTGCAGGGACTCCTTTCACTCCCCTCCCCCAGTCTTCCCCCCTCCTCCTCATTGCCTTCTCCTCATTCCTATCCACTCACCCTTTCCCCATCACTCTCCTCTCCCTCCTCCGACAGCCTACCCTCTCATTCTCACTTCATCCATTCCCTTTCCCCCACTCTCCCCAACCACCCCTTCTTTCCTCACTAACCCTCCCTGCATCCCCCTCAACTCCGCCTCCCACTCACACCCCTGCATCCCCTCAATTCCCAACCCCTCACTCCTCACTGCTTTTTCCCTCACACTCCGCCCCCATACCTCACTCCCCCTGCACTCCCCTCCTCTCCACCCTCTCCCCCTCCTCATCCCTTCCCTACCCCCCCACCCCTCCCCCCCCCCACCCTTTCCCTACCCCTCCCCATCCTTTCCCTGACCCTCCCCACCCCTTCCCCACTCTGTCCCCACCCACACCCACCTCCTCCCCTTTCCATCTCCCTGCCTCCATCACCATCCCCCTCCCCTCCCTTTCCTTGCTCTCCCCCACCCTTTCTTCTCTCTCTCCCTCCCTCTTCTCCTCTCCACTCCCTCTCCTCTCCCTCCCCCATCTTCTCTTCCCTCCATCTCCCCCCCCCTCAACATCCCCTTTCACCTGTCCTTTCTTCCCCCTCCCTCTTCTGCATGCTATCACTTATTTTCGCCTCCCTCATTCAGCATTCACCCTTCCTCTCCCCCTCTTTCACCCTCTCCTCCTCCCCTACCATTCCCTCCCCCTTCCTTCCCCCTACTCCCCTCTATCCCCCTCCCCTCCAACCACTCCCCCCTCTCCCCTCCCTCTCCCCTCCCTCTCCTCTCCCTCCCTCTCCTCTCCCTCCCCTCTCTTCCTCTCACTCTCTTCTCCCCCTCCCCTCCCCTACCCTCTCCCCTCCTGTTCCCCTCCCCTAGCTGCTGCCCCTTGCTGTCTGGGTTGACGCTGTTACAGAGCCACCTGCTGGTGTTGGTCAGTAATGGTGAGGTGGCCCTTTCCTCCAGGGTTCAGGGCTGCTCCAGCTGACAGTCACTCAGCCTGTAGTTGGCCACATCCTGGTACATGCACTGCTGACCCCGTGTGATGTCCTCATAGGTTGACTGATCTGCCTGGTTCAGACCCTGCAGGAAAGATAGAGATTGTGAGCGAGGCTGGAGAAAGAGGCTGCGGGAAATAAGGAGGTGTATTGATAGAGAGGGGGAGGATTGGAGAGAGAGAAAGGGAAAGAGAGATAGAGAGCAACAATGACAGAGAGGAGGAGAGAGAGATATAGCAAGGGATAGGGAGAGAGAGACAGAGAGCGAAAGGGTAGAGAAAGGGAGACAGAGAGAGCAAGGGACAGATAGAGAGGGATAGAGAGCAAGAGACAGTGGCAGAGAAAGGGATATAGAGAGAAATAGAAAGGGAGAGAGAGAGAGAGACAGCGTGTCAGAGAGACAGAAAGAGAAGAATCGAGGAAGAGAAAAGGATAGAGATAGAGAATCAGAAGGGGATAGAGAGAGACAGAGTGAAGGGGAGAGACACAAAGGGACTTTCAGAGAGAGAAAGATGAGTGAGAGGGATCGAGAGAGAGATGGTGTGAGGGGCAGAGAGAGAAGGGGATCGAGAGAGAGAAAGACAGACAGTGAAGTGCACAGGAACACAGTGGGAGAGGGACAGAGGGAGACAGAGTGAGGCACAGAGAGAAAAGGAGGGACAGAGAAAGAGAGAAAACAGATACAAAGATGCAGAGAGAGAAAAAGGGTGAAAGAAGACAGATAATAGAGAATTGAGAGAGTGAGACAGAGAGCAACAAAGTAGAGAGAGATGGGAATTGGGGCAGAGAGAGAGAGCAGAGAGGAACAAATAGACATGCCTTTCTCTCGTGCTTTGCAGGATGTAACACGTCACTGTCCAGCCAGTGAGCTACTTGTGAACGGTAGTTGCTGTTGTAATGTTGGAAACACTGTGGCCAACATGTGCCCAGCAAGATGCCACGATCTGCGATGAGGTCACGATTAGGTATATTTTGAGGGATATGGACCGTGACATATGTTGGCCTCGGAACACTGGGATGAATTGCCACTTCTCCACTTACAATTGTGGTGTGGGATCTTCACCATTTACCCTGAGGGCGGGGGAGAGGGGGGAACATTCAGGGGCATCAGGTGGGAGTCCCATCCGCGAGGTGTGAGTGCCCACAGATGGACTGGCAGGGAGACTATCTACCTGTGCCGATCAGAGGTATTGCAACTGGAATGGAGAAGCTTAGAGTGAGGTTTCTGCATGGGAGAACAATTCATTTCTATCCCACTTCCTGTAATGTTGCAACTAAGATTTTTTTAAAATTTCATTATATTTTTAAAATAAATTTAGAGTACTCAATTATTTTTTTCAAATGAATGGGCAATTTAGCATGGCCAATCCACCTAACCTGCATATCTTTGGATTGTGGGGGTGAGACCCACGCAGGCACGAGGAAAATGTGCAAACTCTACACAGTCAGTGACCCGGGGGCAACTAAGACGTTTTCAAATGAGGGTGGCACGGTGGCGCAGTGGTTAGCACTGCTGCCTCACGCCGCCGAGGACCTGGGTTCGATCCCGGCCCTGAGTCACTGTCCATGTGGAGTTTGCACATTCTCTCCGTGTCTGCATGGGTTTCACCCCCACAACCCAAAGATGTGCAGGGTAGGTGCATTGGCCACGCTAAATTGCCCCTTAATTGGGAAAAAAAAGAATTGGGCGCTTTTAACTGAAAGAAAAATGTTTTCAAATGTAATTTTATCAAATTTATAAATGATGCGTATTTTCGGGCGGGGACACAAACTGGCTGACCTCACAGAGCAGGAGCCAGGATGCTAGACAGTATCTGCCTGCTCACATTGTGCGGGAGACAGCGAGATAGACAGACGTCTGGTCACATTGTGCGGGAGACAGAGAGATAGACAGACGTCTGGTCACATTGTGCAGGAGACAGAGAGATAGACAGACGTCTGGTCACATTGTGCAGGAGACAGAGAGATAGACAGACGTCTGGTTACATTGTGCGGGAGACAGAGAGATAGACAGACGTCTGGTCACATTGTGCGGGAGACAGAGAGATAGACAGACGTCTGGTCACATTGTGCAGGAGACAGAGAGATAGACAGGCATCTGTCTGGTCACATTGTGCAGGAGACAGAGAGATAGACAGACGTCTGATCACACTGTGCGGGAGACAGAGAGATAGACAGACGTCTGGTCACATTGTGCAGGAGACAGAGAGATAGACAGACGTCTGGTCACATTGTGCAGGAGACAGAGAGATAGACAGACGTCTGGTCACATTGTGCAGGAGACAGAGAGATAGACAGACGTCTGGTTACATTATGCGGGAGACAGAGAGATAGACAGACGTCTGGTCACATTGTGCAGGAGACGGAGAGTTAGACAGACGTCTGGTCACATTGTGCGGGAGACAGAGAGATAGACAGACGTCTGATCACATTGTGCAGGAGACAGAGAGATAGACAGACGTCGGGTTACATTGTGCGGGAGACAGAGAGATAGACAGACGTCTGGTCACACTGTGCGGGAGACAGAGAGATAGACAGACGTCTGGTCACACTGTGCGGGAGACAGAGAGATAGACAGACGTCTGGTCACACTGTGCAGGAGACAGAGAGATAGACAGACGTCTGGTCACACTGTGCAGGAGACAGAGAGATAGACAGACGTCTGGTCACACTGTGCGGGAGACAGAGAGATAGACAGACGTCTGGTCACACTGTGCAGGAGACAGAGAGATAGACAGACGTCGGGTTACATTGTGCGGGAGACAGAGAGATAGACAGGCATCTGTCTGGTCACATTGTGCAGGAGGCGGAGAGTTAGACAGATGTCTGTCTGGTCACATTGTGCGGGAGACAGAGAGATAGACAGACGTCTGTGTGGTCACATTGTGCAGGAGACAGAGAGATAGACAGACGTCTGTCTGGTCACATTGTGCTGGAGGCGGAGAGTTAGACAGATGTCTGTCGGGTTACATTGTGCAGGAGACAGAGAGATAGACAGGCATCTGTCTGGTCACATTGTGCAGGAGGCGGAGAGTTAGACAGATGTCTGTCTGGTCACATTGTGCAGGAGACAGAGAGATAGACAGACGTCTGACTGATCACAAATTGCAGGAGACAGAGAGATAGACAGATGTCTGTCTGACGGACAGCTTTTTTACCTCATACAGATTCTCATTCTCTTCCTTGTAACGCTGAATCCTCTCCTTCAAACTCTTCTGCGACTTCTGTCCAAAGACAAATCGACAAATGATGACATTACTGACAGCCTGCTGTCATGAGGGGATATCGAGTGACCTAATGCACACTGGGAGGGCGATGTTACTGCTCCGTTTCAATAAGCTTATGCAAAAATTGTTCTAACAGAAAGGATTTTCAATTGAATTCAAAAACAATCAACACAGCAAGGTGTGGAAACATTCACTGTCCCCTTAAACACTTCCCAAGGCAGGTACCACATGGGATTAGATACAGAGTAAAGCTCCCTCTACACTGTCCCATCCAACACCACCAGGACGGATACAACATGGGGTTAGATACAGAGTAAAGCTCCCTCTACACTGTGCCCATCAAATATTCCTTGGACAGGTACAACACGGGGTTAGATACAGAGTAAAGCTTCCTCTACACTCCCCATCAAATACTACCTGGACAGGTACAGTACGCGGTTAGATACAGAGTAAAGCCCCCTCGACACTGTCCCCATCAAACAGTCCCAGGACAGGTACAGCACGGGGTTAGATGCTACACCGTCCTCATCAAACACACCCAGAACTGGTAGAGGACGGAGTTAGACAGAGTTAAGCTCCCTCTACACTGTCCCCATCAAACACGCCCAGGACAGGTACAGCACGGGGTTAGATACAGAGTAAAGCTCCCTCTACACTGTCCCCATCAAACACTCCCAGGACACGTACAGCACAGGGTTAGATACAGAGTAAAGCTCCCTCTACACTGTCCCCATCAAACACTCGCAGGACAGGTACAGCACGGGGTTAGATACAGAGTAAAGCTCTCTCCACACTGTCCCCATCAAACACTCCCAGGACACATACAGCACAGGGTTAGATACACAGTAAAGCTCCCTCTACACTGTCCCCATCAAACACTCCCAGGACAGGCACAACACGGGGTTAGATACAGAGTAAAGCTCTCTCTACACTGACCCATCAAACACTCCCAGGGCAGATACAGCATGGAATTAGACTAATGCTCCCTCTTCAGAGTGTGTGTGCGCTGTTTCTGCATGTGTCTGTGTGTTGTTTGTGTGTGTGTTTGTGTATGACTGTGTGCTGATTGTGTGTGTATCTCCATTGTGTCTGTATGTTGTTTGTGTTGTGTGTATCGGTATGTTTGTGTGTCTGTGTTGTTTCTGACTGTGTGTCTATGTGTTTGTATCTATGCAATTGTGTGTTTGTGTGTGATTGTGTGTGCATTCTTTGTGTGTTGTTTATTTGTGTGTGTGTCTGTGTGTTGGGTGTGTGTCTGTCTGTGTGCATGTGGGTGTTTATCTGTGTATGTGTGTGTTTCTGTTTGTTTGTGTATTTGTGCACCTGCGTGTTTGTTTGTGCCTGTGTTGTATGTATGTTTGCCACTCTGTGTTTATCTGTGTGTTGTTTGTGAGTGATTGTCTGTATGTGTGTTTGTTGATTGTGTGTGTTGTTTGTGAGTGTGCACCTATGTTTGTGTGTGTGTTGCCTGTGTTTGTGTGTTATTTGTGGGTTAATGCACACAACCACTGAGTCATTGAGTAGTCGGGGGTGTTATGGGAGAGGTGTTTTCAGAACCCCAAAATGTATCATAGAGTTCAACCCCCCCCCCTTTAATGCATTGTTGCTGTTGAAGCACACGGCTTGTTCCCCAGGTGTAGTATTACAATTATGGACACGTGGTTTTTGAAACAAAACAATGTTTATTCCATGAACTCAAATTAACCTTTTAAATAAACATTGGATCTCTTAACACCCCTTACTTCAAAGATAACCCCAAAAATAATACAACACTACCCAATCCTACAAACTGGTTCTTTACGCATCCAAAAGACTTCACCTTCATAAAAACAGTAACACACCAGGTCACAGTTAATATATAATTTCTGTTGGATGGCAGAGATATATCAGCTTGGTTGACTTCAGCTCCAGCACCTTGCTTTTCTTCCTGCAGCTCACAGCCAAAAACACACAGACACTCCCAGCTTTCTCCTCAAACTGAAACCAAAAGCAGAAGTGAGTTCAGCTCCCCCCACCCTCTGACATCACTTCAGTAATATGATCAGCTCCATTTCTCAAAGGTACTTTGCTTAAACATCCATTTCTTAAAGGTACTCTCACATGACAGGGGGAAAGAACATTATCATCTCATTGCTTGTTTCCCCATCACAGCCTCTCTGTCTGTGATACTGGAAGTGTGTGTGAAGAACAACACTCACCTCTCGGAGCAGAATGCTCCCTGGGATCACAACCAGGATGAGCAGGAGGATGCCCTCCACCATTAGGATGATATTCTTCACAGATTCCCGGATGTTGAAGAACTTTTGCGATGACCCTGAGCCAGGGAAATGAGGAAAGGACAGAGAGTGTTCAGCATGAGGCGCTAGCTTTCTTGAGAGACAGCAGTCATGAACTGTGTACTGGCTGGAGATTCAATCCCACATCTGAACCCCTTTTCTATCACAGTAAATGATGGTAAAAAGCCAGAAGCAATCAGAGTACTAAGAGTCTTGGGGTGGTAGGGACGGGACCAGGTATTGAGATAATTAAAAATTCATAGTCAGACAGAAGAAATAATCAAATTGGACTAATGTAAGGCTGCGTTTTAACTCGACTGGGCTCCAGCGAGGGAGGGGGAGGCGGAGATAGTGGTGGCGATGGACGCTGAGAAAGCCTTCGATAGGGTAGAGTGGGGGTACCTGTGGGAGGTGCTGAAGAGGTTCGGGTTTGGGGAAGGGTTTGTCAGGTGGGTTAGGCTGTTGTACGAGGTCCCGATGGCGAGTGTGGCCACAAATAGGAGGAGGTCCGAGTACTTTCGGTTGCACCGAGTGACGAGACAGGGGTGTCCCCTGTCCCCTCTGCTCTTCGCACTGGCGATTGAACCTCTGGCTATGGCACTGAGAGAGTCGAGGAACTGGAGGGGGTTGGTGCGGGGTGGGGAGGAGCATAGGGTGTCGCTTTATGCGGACGACCTGCTGCTGTATGTGGCGGACACGGTGGGAGGAATGCCAGAGGTAATGAGGATGCTTAGGGAATTCGGGGACTTTTCGGGGTACAAGCTCAATGTGGGGAAGAGCGAGCTGTTCGTAGTTCAGCGAGGGGACCAGGAGAGGGGGATTGGCGAGCTCCCACTAAAAAGGGCGGAGAGGAGTTTCAAATATTTGGGGGTCCAGGTGGCCAGGAGCTGGGGGCCCTGCATAGGCTTAACTTTACAAGGCTGATGGAGGAGGAGTTCAAGAGGTGGGACGCGTTGCCGCTGTCCCTGGCGGGTAGGGTGCAGTCAATCAAAATGACGGTGCTCCCAAGGTTTTTGTTCCTGTTCCAGTGCCTCCCCATGTTTATCCCAAAGGCTTTTTTCAGGCGGGGTAACAGGAGTATAATGGGGTTTGTGTGGGCGCGAGGGACTCCGAGGGTGAGAAGGGTGTTCCTGGAGCGGAGTAGAGATAGGGGGGGGGTCGGCGCTGCCCAACCTCTGTGGGTACTACTGGGCCGCCAATGCGACAATGGTGCGCAAGTGGGTGATGGAGGGGGAGGGGGCTGCATGGAAGAGGCTGGAGACGGTGTCCTGTGTGGGTACGAGTCTGGGGGCGCTGGCAACGGCACCGCTGCCACTCCCTCCAAGGAGGTATACCACGAGCCCTGTGGTGGTGGCGGCCCTCAAAATTTGGGGGCAGTGGAGGCGGCATAGGGGGGGAAGTTAGGGCCTCGGCGTGGACCCCATTACGGGGGAACCACCGGTTCACCCCAGGAAGAACAGGTGGAGGGTTTTCGGGGTGGCACAGGGCAGGCATACGAAGGTTGGGGGACCTGTTTGTGGACGGGAAGTTCGCGAGCTTGGGTGAGCTGGAGGAGAAGTACGGGCTCCCCCCGGGGAACACCTTCAGGTACTTACAGGTAAGGGTGTTTGCCAGACGGCAGGTGGTGGAATTCCCACGGCTACTGCCACACACAGTACAGGACAGGGTGCTCTCGGGGGGGTGGGCGGGAGTGGGGAAGATCTCGGAAACTTACCAGATGATGCAGGAGGAGGAGGAGGCCTCGGTGGTGGAGTTGAAAGGTAAGTGGGAGGAGGAGTTGGGAGAGGAGATCGAAGAGGGGACGTGGGCAGATGCCCGAGGGAGGGTGAACTCTTCCTCTTCATGCGCGAGGCTCAGCCTCATACAGTTTAAAGTGCTGCACAGGGCACACATGACCGGGACAAGGATGAGCAGGTTCTTTGGGGGTGAGGACAGGTGTGTTAGGTGCTCAGGGAGCCCAGCAAATCACACCCATATGTTCTGGGCATGCCCAGCGCTGGAGGAATTTTGGAAGGGCGTAGCGAGGACGGTGTCGAGGGTGGTAGGATCCAGGGTCAAACCGGGCTGGGGGCTCGCAATATTTGGGGTGGCAGAGAAGCCGGGAGTGCAGGAGGCGAACGAGGCCGGAATTCTGGCCTTTGCGTCCCTGGTAGCCCGGCGAAGGATTCTCCTTCAGTGGAAAGATACGAGGCCCCCAAGCGTGGTATCCTGGATCAGCGATATGGCAGGGTTCATTAAATTGGAGAGGGTGAAATTCGCCTTGAGAGGGTCGGTACAAGGGTTCTTTAGGCGGTGGCAACTTTCTGGCAGAATGCTAGACATTGGTCAATGGCAGCAGCAGCTCGGGGGGTGGGGGGGTTGTTATTTACACTGGAAGGGTCTGAGGGGGTGTATACACCTGTTGTGTTAATGTTAATGTTAATTTATTATTTAGGTACGGGGGGAGGGGTTTGGGGGGTTGCTTTTTTAGATTGTGTTTTGTACTTAACCCTGTTGGGTTCTTTTTTCTTTCTCATTTTGTTATTATATTTTATGAAAACCTTTAATAAAATTTTTTTTAATTTTTTTTTAAACTCTACTGGGCTGACACCAGAAGTGATCGTCTCCCGAGAAGCAGAGAAGGCCTTTGACAGACTCGAATGGAGGTACCTCACGAGGTACTGGAATAGTTTGGATTTGGGCCAATGTTGTGGGTGAAACTATTGTATAGTGCTCCCATGGAGAGTGTATGGACACACACCACTACTCTGCATACCTCCGGCTGCACAGAGGCACAAGGCAGAGATGCCCTTGATCCCCACTGCTATTTGCCCTGGCAATTGAGCCACTGGCAATCACTCTTTGATCAGTGAAGGGGTGGAGAAGCATTCAAAGCGAGATAGAGAGCATAGAGTCTCACTCTACACGGATGACCTGCTCCTCTAAAACACAGGGCAAGTCAGGAGCCAGAAGGGACAAGCACTGGGGATGCGCACAATCGTGACTGCAACAATAATGCCAAGGTGGACGCCAAACGCGCCCCCTGGTATGTTCATTATTAAAACAGTACGGTTGCAACAACTGACCACTGGGGGCGCAATAGTAGGGCCCCCCCCTCCCCACACCTGTACATAGATTATTGTCGAGTGTAGACTTATTCATTTGTTGTGTAATTTCATTCCCTTTTGTTTGTTTTCCTTTTTGTGCACCCATTTTCTTTTTTGAGTCGCCTCCTTCGCATTGTGCAATAATGTAAAACTAATAAAAACTTATTTTTTAAACTCTACTGGGCAGGTCTGTGAGCTCTTGGACATCCTTCGGAAAGATATCCCTAATTTGATACAACATCAGTTTACCAGAATGCTGTCTGCCCTCCCAAGTGGTAAATTACCCGGAGAAAGAACACAGCGAGCCTCATATTCCCTGGGCTATAAGAACAGATGCAGGAACAGAAGTAGTCCATTCGGCCCATCGAGTCTGCGCCACCATTCAATGACTGATCTGATGTGATAATCATCAGCTCTACCTTCCCACCTTATCCCCATAACCCTTCGGCCCCTCACTGATTAAAAATCTGTCTATCTCAGCCTTGAACATACCGAACGACCCAACCTCTGCAGCTCTCTGCGGTAAAGAATTCCACAGATTCACTACCCTCTGAGAATAGAAATTCCTCCTCATCTCTGTCTGAAATGGGCGACCCCTTACTCTGAGATTATGCCCTCTGGTCCTAGACTCTCCCAAAAGAAGTAACATCCTCTCAGTATCTACCCTGTCAAGCCCCCTGAAAATCCGATATGTCTCTCATTCTTCTAAATTCCATTTAGTGCAGGCCCGACCTATTTAACCACTCCCCAGAAGGAAATCCCTCCATACCCAGCATCAATCAAGCAAAACCTCTCCGGACTGCCTCCAATGTCAATGTATTTGTTCTTAGATGAGGGGACCAAAACTGTTCAGGGGCTGATTTGACAATGTATAGAAGACAGTGGTTGCTAATGAGCAACTATCTCTGCTGGCTGGAGACTTCAGAACTATGCCGCAGAGCCTAAAAATGAGAACCGGACGTGATATGAAATTGCGAAACAATCCTAAACGCAAAAGATGGTATCTGCTAATTAGGGGTATGAGTTGGCCATTCGGCAAATCGAGTCAGCTCCGCCTTTCGGATTTGGATTGGATTGGATTTGGTTATTGTCACCTGTACCGAGGTACAGTGAAAAGTATTTTTCTGCGAGCAGCTCAACAGATCATTAAGTACATGACGAGAAAAGGAAATAAAAGAAAATACATAATAGGGCAACACAAAGTGCACAATGTAACACCGGCATCGGATGAAGAAAAGAGGGGTGTAGTGTTAATGAGGTCAGTCCGTAAGAGGGTCATTTACGAGTCTGGTAACAGCAGGGAAGAAGCTGTTTTTGAGTCTGTTTGTGCGTGTTCTCAGACTTTTGTATCTCCTACCCGATGGAAGAAGTTGGAAGAGTGAGTAAGCCAGGTAGGAGAACTTTCGATAAGATCACGCTCGGTCTGATTGTGGCTTGGACGCCTCATTCTCCCCAATGCCCTGCACAACCCCCTAACCTAGCACCTTCCCACCAACCAAGAATCTATCTACCTCTACCTTAATGATATTCCATGACCCAGTCCCTCTTGGGAGGAGGATGCCAAAGACTCATGGCATTCTCAGAGGAAAGTGATTGTCTTCAACTCTGTCTTAAATGGGTGAGAGTCCTTATTCTTAAGTTGTGGCCCCCCCTCTCTCCCACAAGGGGAAATATCTTTTCAGTCTCCACCCTGTCCAGTCCCTCTCAGGATCTAATGTATTTCAATAAGATCGCCTCTCACTCTTCTCAACTCCACTGGATAAAGGTCCAGCCTGTCCAATCTTTCCTCTGAGGATACCCTCTTCATCTGAGTTATCAGTGGAATGAACCTTCTCTGAGCGTCTTTGAATGCAATTATACCCTTTCCTAAATAAGGAAACTATACCAAGTTCTAGATGTGATCTCACCAATGCCTTGTACAACTACGGCAAAAGACCCCTACTTTCCATTCCCCCTTGCAATAAACAACAACATTTCATTTGCCTTCCTCATCACTTGTACCTGCAAAATAATTATTTGTGAATCATGTACCAGGGTACTTCTGAGTTCTGCTATCTCTCCCCCATTTAGATGACATGCTGGAGGGGGGAATTTGAGGATGAACAGACCGGAGGGGATGAATGAACTCCTCCTGTGCATCTGTGTAACCCCCTCAGCTTCTCTTGACTGGCCCGGGATGGACACCACGTGGGGGCCGTATCCTCTCCAATGAAGCGACAGTTGAGTCAGATTCCAATTCCCTGGAATACAACCAATCCTCTCAGGCCCGACCTTCAGGCCATGCTCCCAGGAACTAGCACCTAGGGCACCCACTCAGCACCCACTCACCATCCACCCAGCACACAAGCCCCCACCCACTCCCCACCCACTCAGCACCCACTCCCCACCCACTCAGCACCCACTCAGCACCCACTCAGCACCCACTCCGCACCCACTCCGCACCCACTCAGCACACAAGCTCCCACCCACTCAGCACCCACTCCCCACCCACTCAGCACACAAGCCCCCACCCACTCCCCACCCACTCAGCACCCACTCCCCACCCACTCAGCACCCACTCAGCACCCACTCCGCACCCACTCCGCACCCACTCAGCACACAAGCCCCCACCCACTCAGCACCCACTCCCCACCCACTCAGCACACAAGCCCCCACCCACACCCCACCCACTCAGCACTCACTCCCCACCCACACAGTACCCACTCCCCAGCCACTCAGCACCCACTCCCCACCCACTCAGTACACAAGCCCCACCCATTCCTCACCCATTTTCCATCCGCTCCACATCAATCACCCCCACGTATTCTGCCACTAACTCCCGACTAAATCCCCACCCATTCCCCACATGCCCCACCCCCTTCCCACCCAGCCCCACCCACCCCCACACAGTCCCATGCACTCCCTAACCACCCATGCCCCTCTCACTCCACACCCACTCCCTACCCATCCCCACCCACTCCCCACCCACTCCGCATCCACCCCTATCAACTCCCCACCCATTCTCACCCACACAAACCCATGCCACACCCCACCTACTCCACAACGATCCCCCGCCCACTTCCTCACCATCCCCCACCCTCTCTCCACCCATCCACCCCCTCTCACCCCACACACTTCCACTCACTCACCACCCACTTCCCATCCACTCCTTTGCATCGGGCATGAACATTCACCAGGGAGCTAGCAAGATTGGCCTGAAGGGCACAGGGAACATGGGCTGAGAGTGGGCACCAAAAGAGGTGAGCGGTGGGTGTGTGACAGTGAGTTTCACAGGGGCATGAGTCACTCACTGTAGTCATCAACGAAAGGGATGAGGGGGAGATCGGCCAGCTTCTCGAAACCTAAGCTTGGCATTATGATGGCTGCTCCCTCAATCCTGATCTTCCATCCTTTTCTCGTCACACGATCACATCCATTGACAGCACCTTCCAAACCCATGACCACCAACATCTAGAAGAACAAGGGCAGCACATACCTGGGAACACCATCACCTGGACGTTCCCCTCCAAGTTACTCATCATCCTGACTTCAAAATATATTGGTCATTCCTTAACTGTCACTGGGTCAAAATCCTGGAACTTCCTCCCTAACAGCACTGTGGGTGTACCTGCACCACATAGACCGTAGCGGTTCAAAATAGCGGCTAACCACCACCTTCTCAAGGTCAGTTACAGATGGACAATGAATGCTGGGGTTAGCCAGCAAAGCCCACATCCCATGAAAGAATAAATAAAAGGTGTTTGGTCCTTAAGGGCTCTTTTATGAGGGCCACGAAGAATCCAGCACGGGTTTTAAGAATACAAAGTAGTAACATTTATTTACAATAACATATATATATAACAGCAGCAGCAACTTCCCTTGCTGCACACTCCTTCCTGCTGGTTCCTGAACTGGCCAGCTTTATTTATACTAGGAGTTTACTAATGGTTTCTCCGCCCCCCTCATTGGGGAAGCTCCCACAGGATTGTGGGGTTGTCATTAGTCCCCAGCCAATGGTAAGTAGGCAGGTTATAACAGGCTCCCCTCCCCTGTTACCTGCCCCACCCAGGATTCTCCTTACACTCTCTCCAAACTTCAACACGTAGCTTCAAATCAAGCATCACGTTACTTACTGTACACCCGGAATCCGATATCACAGGAGCTGCTGTTGGTGGCAATGTGCTGACAGCGGTAAATTCCCAAGTGCTCCTCCTTCACTTCCTGGAAGACAATGTTCTCGGAGTTCAGCGTTTTCCAGGCCGAGGCATTGTAGGGCCTCATCTTCCAGATCACGGCCTCCTTGGTGCTGAGGTCACACTCCAGCTTGAATGGACGCCCCATCTCAGCCCGCATGGAGGGATTCTTAATCCGCAGGGCACCGACTGTGAACACAAGAACTGCCGGTCAGCACCATAGCGGGGCACAGTCAGGCAGCATAAGAAGAGGTTACTTCACGCCTCACGGCTGCACCGGCTCAATTATTCCCACATTCCCCTCCACCTGCATCCCCATTTCCCTGTACAACGTTCCCCTTCAAGCATTTATCCAATTCCCTCTTTGAAATTTCCTCTTGCATCTGCTGCCACCTCTCTTTCAGGCAGTACCTTCCAGACCACACCTCGCTGGGTAAAAATCATCTCCCCCCCCCTCTGATTCCGTTGTAGCTTCTTCTCGATATGTGTCTCTCTGGCTACCGACCCTCTTTCCCGCCAATTGAAAACATATTCTTCTTATTGATTCTATCCAAGCCCTTTGTGATTTTGAACATCTTGATTCAATCTCCCCCTGAACCTTCTCTGCTCCAAGGGGAGCAATCCCAACCTCTCCCAGTCTCTCCACATTACCTGAACTCCTTCATCCCTGGGAACGTTCTGGGGAACCTCCTCTCGCAACACCCACCCCCCCCCCCACCCCCCCCCCCCCCAGCCCACAACGTCCTCCCCCCAAGCCCACAACCTCCTCCCCTCCAGCCCACAACCTCCTCCCCGCCAGCCCACAACCTCCTCCCCCCCCAGCCCACAACCTCCTCCCTAAAGTGCGAGGCCCAGAGTCAGACACAATCCTCCAGATGAGGCCTAACGGGTGTTTTTTAAAGGTTTCACGTCACTTCCTTGATGCCGTACTGGTGTCCCGATTAATCAAACCAAGGTTCCCGTTTGCTGTTTGTTTGTTCAAATGGGCTTCTCAGCTGGGTCCTGCCAGCTTTGATGATTTGTGTACAAACATCCCCAGGTATCTCAGTTCCCGAACCCTCCTTTAGAATTTATCATTCATTTTATATTGTCTCTCCTCATTCAGCACACCAAAAGTCTATCAGTGTGATGAACGGTTATTGTATTACTGTACCCTTATCATCATGTAAGGTGATGTCCCCTTTAAGACCGGGCTTGGAACCCTGGGGACTCCGCCTCCGGCTCCGCCCACCTGGGAGTCATATATAAGGGGCCGCCTTGCTGGCGGCACCCAGTAAGCACCCGTCTCGGCATCAGGCTAGTTCTTAGCTTATTAAAGCCTTCTTCACCGTTTTACTCTCTAGCATCGTTATTAAGGGTACAACAATCAGTTTACACTTCATTGTGTCAACTTCCCTCTGTTCACTGCCTGCCCATTTCACCAATCCACCTCCATCCTCCTCAAAACTGTAACTATCCTCCTCACTCTTTACAACACCTCTCAGTTTATATCGAACAGCAAAATCGAAGTGGGGCTACGTAAAGAAGGTAGGTCCGCGGCAGTAACACATACAAGAATGAGAAGGGGCATGGAGAACGACGTTCGTCCAGAATGGGAAACAATTTCTCATCGACAATGTCTGCACTCAGGATGAAGTCTTACAACACCAGGTTAAAGTCCAACAGGTTTGTTTCAAATCACTAGCTTTCGGAGCGCTGCTCCTTCCTCGTGTCTCGGAGGAAGGAGCAGCGCTCCGAAAGCTAGTGACATCGAAACAAACCTGTTGGACTTTAACCTGGTGTTGTAAGACTTTGTACTGTGCTCACCCCAGTCCAACGCCGGCATCTCCACATCATGCACTCAGGATGGCATGATGGTGCAGTGGTTACCGCTGCTGCCTCACGGCACAGAGGACCCGGGTTCGATCCCGGCCCCGGGTCACAGTCCGTGTGGAGTTTGCACATTCTTCCCATGTCTGCGTGAGTCTGAGCCCCACAACCCAAAGATGTGGCCACGCTAAATTGCCCCTTAACTGGAAAAAAGAGCTTTCAGTACTCTAAATTAAAAATAAAACAATGCATGCACTCTCCCTCTCAAAAAACCCAGGGGCACACTGCTGAGGTTCCTTCCACACAATCGCTTCCAACTTTGCCAATAGTTGTGTCATAGGGTAATTGATCAAAGACCTTTACATGACCAATTACAAACAAGGTGTCCATCTTTAGTAGCCACAGAGGAGTCCAAAACGAGAGGCGTAAAAAGCTTATGGCCATATTGTTCACACCACAGACCAATCGGACACGCTGCATCTCGGGACGGGACGGGGCGCAATGACAAAATTCAGCAAGTTTCTGCAAACGCATTATGAACTCGGGTACAGACTCCCATGGGGTCCTCTGTCGTGTTGAAATGGTACCATTTCCTGAAGACCGACGGCTTGGGGTCATAGCTGTTCGCTACAAGTGTTACCAGCTCCTTGAATGTCTTGGAGTCTGGGGCTGTGGGATACATTAGGCTTTTTATCACACTGAAGGTGTGGGCCTCATCGGCAGCCAAGAGTATTACTGTCTGTCACTCAACACCACATATAGCATTGGCCCTGAAAACGTAGCGCTTGCGCGCTGCGTATTGCGCCCAATGTTCCTCACTTTCATCAAACACATCAAGTCTCCCAAAAGTACAGCACTTCCGAAACAGAGCAAACCTTATTCTGTCAGTAAAATAGGAGATGACGGTGCATCCAACAGTTAGCAGCACTAACTGTATCTCCACTTTTACCCTCATCACCAATTTATTGGCCACAGACGACCCAATCAGTTGTTTTACAATGAAGGGGCAATTTCAGGTGGCCAATTCACCTATCCTGCACATCTTTGGGTCGTAGGGGTGAAACCCAAGCCCACACAAGGAGAATGTTCAAACTCCACACGGACAGTGACCCAGGGCCGAGATTGAGCCCGGGTCCACAGCGCCGTGATGCAGCAGTGCTAACCACTGTACCATCACTGTCGCCCAAAGAAACTTACTTTATTGCGAAGTAAACACAGTACACTCCAGGTCCAGGCCGGGACTACTCTGCACGGCTCCCAGCTGGGCCAGCTTTTATGACAGAGTCCATTATTCTGCTGATGGGCCCAGGCACCTCAGCAGGGAAACTCATATTACATGAACCTCATGGGAAGGCTAATTATCGATCCCCGTAGGCGTCGTGTGGGTTATAATGCCATGAAATACTCCCAGGGCCACTACAACATGGGGTTAGATGCAGAGTAAACTCCTTCTACACAGTCCCCATCTAGCACTTTCAGTACAGGTACAGCACGGGATTTGATATAGAGTAAAGCTTCCTCTACACTGACCCCATCAAACACTCCCAGGACAGGTGCAGCACGGGGCTTGATACAGAGTAAAGCTCCCTCTACACTCCCCCCATCAAACACTCCCAGGACAGGTACAGCACGGGGTTAGATACAGACTAAAGCTCCCTCTACACTGCCCCCATCAAACACTCCCAGGACAGGTACAGCACGTGGTTAGATACAGAGTAAAGCTCCCTCTACACTGTCCCCATCAAACACTCCCAGAACAGGTGCAGCACGGGGCTTGATACAGAGTAAAGCTCCCTCTACACTGTCCCCATCAAACACTCCCAGGACAGGTACAGCATGGGGTTGGATGCAGAGTAAAGCTCCCTCTACACTGTCTCCATCAAACACTCCCAGGACAGGTACAGCACGGGGTGAGATACAGAGTAAAGCTCCCTCTACACTGTCCCCATCAAACACTCCCAGGACAGGTACAGCATGGGGTTAGATACAGAGTAAAGTTCCCGCTACACTGTCTCCATCAAACACTCCCCGGACAGGGGCAGCACGGTGTTAGATACAGAGTAAAGCTCCCTCTACACTGTCCCCATTAAACACTCCCAGGACAGGTACAGCACGGGATTAGATACAGAGTAAAGCTCCCTCTACACTGTCCCCATGTCCCCATCAAACACTCCCAGGACAGGTACAGCACGGGATTAGATACAGAGTAAAGCTCCCTCTACACTGTCCCCATCAAACACACCCAGGACAGGTACAGCGTGGATTAGATAAAAGTAAAGTTCCCTCTACACCAGTGTTTTTCAAATTTTTTTTGCCCGGGCTCATTTTTACCAACCAGCCATCCTTCGGGACTCACAGCGGCCAAACTTCACAACTCAGGGCCGCCGACCTTCACAACCCATGCCGGCCGAATTTCGCAACCCACCATTTTCACTTACCTTTAATGTGGCACCTGTTTGGTCCTCACGATCTCACTTACTTTATTATTCAATGGTACATTTTTGATAATGACTTCAGCTGATGATTTAAGATCTCACTGAATCCATTGAAAAACATTAAGAGCCCTTTTTTTTTAACTGTCTTTGAAGTTTTTAACTTTCACTTGCCAGTACTTCGCTGCATATCACAAACATGGGGCACGATCCAACGGTGGCGCTGCGCCGGAAAAGCAGCTCGCCGCGGCGCAGCATGGCCGTTGAAAGCTGGGAAACCCCGCTCCCGGGATCTACCCGCTCGCAACGCCTCGCAATGGGCTTATTATCAAACCTGCCTATGAGAGCGAGACAGCTAGCCTCACTCTAATGTGCAGATTCCCGAGGTACCTGAGGCTTTGGGATTCAACCCCATCACTTCAGAGAACTTGGGTGGGTGACATTTAGT